>NC_061113.1:83817273-83997521 GCF_002878395.1 Capsicum annuum
AAAGGATCTGCTAGGATTTTGGGATTGACTCTGAAGTCAACAGCTATATAAGGAGTAACCAAGGACAAAATGGCTCCTGGGTCTAGCAAAGCATAAATATGTAAATGATAAACTTGTAATATACCAATGACCACATCAGGAGAAGTCTCCTGATCCTGTTAGGACTGAAGTGTGTAGAGTCTATTTGGGTGCTACCCACTGGTGGAACTGGATATGGCACTCTACTTATTCAGTCGATCGGACTGAGCTGGTGGACAGTTATACTGACTCAAAAAACCCACTTAAGGATATTGTCTGACCCTGTAGCTTAGCTGGCCACATCTGAGACACACATCACTGTCAACTCTATAGATACCCTGGTGGTTTCTACCACACTTCTGACAAGGGTGATTTGTTTGGGCACTGCTAACACTACCCTGGGGTTTAGGGCCTGACACCCTATCTCTATTACCGCCTCTGAATTTTAGCATAGTAACACTAGCTATTGATAGAGCTGGAACTGAGTATTTTGGGTTGAACTAAAAATGATTCCCACCTTCAAAATTAGGTTCAGCAAAGTTAAAACTACCTATTCTTGCTCTCTTATTCTCCCTCTCCTTTACTTTATTCCCTGACTCCTCTATCTAATGAGGATTGACCGTGAGCCTAGATATGTCTATCTCCTTAATTAATATTGCGGTCCTACACTCCTTAACCCCACTATTAAATATGCTAAACACAAACTTACTCATCTTGGATCTGCTATCTGCTACCATATCAGAAGAATATTTGGCTAATTAAGTAAACTTAAGAGAATACTGTTGTAACTTCATGTTGCCCTACTTCAAATTTATAAACTCCAAAACCTTTGCTTCTCTCATCTTTAGCGGAAAGAACCTATACAGAAAAGCAACAGAAAACTCTGCCCATTATATGGGCCCTGCATCTGCGGCCCTTTCTACAATCCACTGCTTAAATAAAGAGTGTGCCATATCCTACAACTGATATATGGCGAATTCAGCGCTTTCAACAGCTGTCACTCCCATAATATCTATAAATTTCTGCAACTGATTAAGAAACTCCTAAGGGTCCTCATCTGACTTAGATCAAGAAAAAAATAAAGGGTTCATTCGGTTAAAATCTCGAATCCTAGCTGCAGTAGTATACGTCACTAGGTTGGCCATAACATCTACTATGCATTCATTCTGGGTTGCCAAAGAATAAGCTGGGGTGGTAAAATTTGCTCATAATTCAATGTGAAAGACGTGTTCGTCTAGAGGATCTTATTGGACGGGTTGGGGTTTTGACTAGTCTCCCATTCCTCTTCCCTTAGTCCTATTTGAAGCCATATTCTATAAATGGAAGAGAAATTTCGATTAGACAGGTAGTTTAACTAGAGCTTATTCTCACTTGCATGACATGAATTTTGATAGAAGGGAAACATTTCCTAAAACAACTCGCAACCTCTTATCCATAAGTGTGGTGCACTACACACCCATGCACAAGACTTTACTAGCCATGGATTTAACATTTCCTAGGACTCTGTTGAACCTTATTCTCTGATACTAAGTTTGTAATGCCCTGAGTCTGTACCCCAAATGCCACATGATGCTCACAATCCCAAAGGACCACAAGCTAACCCATGACTGGTACCTACTCCAATAACTGAATAATAATACCAAAGTATCAAGAAATTAGGCATAAAATATTCCATAAGGTTCAATACTATAATAAAACTAAATACAGTATAACAAATACCAAATTTGATGCATCTGTCTAAAAATACTCTAGTAAAAAAAAAACTCTAAACTGTCTGAAATATAGAGTTGATGGGATAAGTCCCCAACTAACTCTTAACTACGGAAATAAGTTGAACTACTAAAATAATCATCATGTCCTCAAACTAAGAGGATTCTCCACTAAATCTATCAACTAAATATCTAAATAGCTAAGTATGATCGGGAGCCCATGCGTCTGAACCTATGATATAAAACACCGTAGCATAAAAGAAAGGTATGCACTTATAATTTGAATATAATGGTATGGAAAGTATGGTAGGGTGAAATACATGGGTTCATATGCATTAACAATACTACTGGGTGGCATAAATATAACTAAATGGGAATATATGCATAAATACATATACTGTAATCTGAGGTCATGATAAATATGGATACTGAGTTCTAAATTACTGATTTACTAATATCTGAGTTTATTGATACGGTGTAGTTGATAACTAAGGGACTATATCTGATAGTCTTGATCCTATGGAACTATACTATGTTTCAAATAGAACTGAGTGACTGTATCTGACAGTCCGGAATTTGTAGAACTGAGTTGAGTTTTATTCTAAGACTGCAACTAAAAATGAGACTGTGGGAGGTAAGCATCTAACTGGCATGCCCCTTTCTAAATATATTGGGCTCCAACCTGTAACCCCAGTTTGAAGTGTGTCAGTACTGCTTCATGGGTAAAGACAACTATGAGTTTACCCTCTATGATAGGAAATTCTTTCGTCAATCCTCACAAGCAGGAAAACTCATACGAGATATATGAACCCTAATATGGTAGGAGGATATCTCAAACTATGTTGGCTACATAGTTTTGTAATGCATGGATTGGTACCAAGGGTTAAATCCTCTACCGGCCAGAATGTCCCTATCCCTTTGTTAACTCGGTGCTGAATCCTCCATCCAACTAAATAGACACTAAACTGATTTCTAATTCATACTAGTCTTGACTAAAATATTATTAATTATACCATCTAATTAAACTGAACTGAGTTCACTGAGATCCATTGACTGATGGAGTAGTACTGAATTCTATTAACTAGCTGAATTTATTGAGGCCTAAATTGAATATTGTACTAGACTTGATATAGAATAAGCCTGCTGAGTTTTTCGTAAGTTATGTAAGTAATTAAGAGTACTACCGATAGTGACATGACTGATGCTATCCTAAAATTAACCATGGCTATAGGTAATCAGCTAAATTGTTGGGTATTAAATACCCCCAAGACTCAATAGAATAAATTATATGATATGGAACAATCTTAAAACATGATAAATAACTACTAGATCATCATTCATTCATTGGGACATTCTAGCAAACACTTGCATGAACTGAACATGAATACATGCTAACATGATATAATTTCATTATTTTATTCTCATGAATAACTCATCAAACACTTGGAAGGCATTGTATACGCACATAGTACTAATCAACATATGATCATTACAATTTCAATGAATTTACATGATAGTACATACATAATAGTCCTTTTTACATAAATCTCGTTCTTAATCATGTAATAGAAATCGAATAAACATTATAATCATGAATACTCTTGCATCCAAATAATGGAAAGCATAAAATCAAGCTATTAGGATTCGCTTAGGCAACTAGGCAGGTTTTAAGGCTCACCGCTAAAGCAATCCCCTAATTACTTAAGTGACCACCACTTAAGAAGACAAAGGTCGACTTAAGAAATTACACCAGATAAGGCCAGACATTAAATTTTTCTAAGTCTAAATGGACTCCGCTGGGTGTTCAAGATTTTTTCAAAACCCCGTGCATACAAACAAACTATACTACCTTACAAAATTTGACATTCAAACTCAATGGAACTATTAAAACTTTCATCAAAATTATTTTGACTAAGTTCAGGCCCCACAACTATAGTTTCACTTTAACTAAATTCTACCTAATAGCCCAAAAATGAGTCTGGAGGCCTCGAGACCTGAACTAAGGGTCCCCTAGCCTAAAACCAACATTTCAAAGATGATGGAGCTATTGGGATTCTCATTCATGATATTTTACCAAGAATTTTGATTCAACACCAATTCCATAACAACAATAGCTTTAAAATAGGAAAATAAGATTAGAACCTAAATAAACTACTTGATAATCGAACCAGTAATTTGGGAAAATAGTAATTGACTTATAGGTGTTGTGGGAAGGCTCAAAATTCTAAAAGTGCATGAAAATCAAGGAAATAACCTAGAGTGTCATTACAAAAATAATCATAATTTATCGGACAAAGTCTATCTAGTGAAGACTAAACAACTTTCATAATGTTAGAAGAATTATCTAATGTTCATGACGTTATTTTATCAACAATTTGAAAATATTGCAAGCTTTTCACTATTTTACAAGCAATATAGGCACCAATTTTTGTCTCATTAACATATTTATAAGCAATAATTCTTTTCTATATATTTCAGTGTTGATCAAACCAATGCGCCGCAAGAGTAAAATAATTAGTAGCATTAACACTGTGACCCATATTAAAAGTAACAAATATTTTACCATCAAATTTATGAATAAGCAACAAATAAAATGACAATGTTTACCTTGATATTTAAAACATCACACTTAATTGTATTTCATGAAAAAACTTAAAAAGAAGGATTATATAGTCTTTGAATATAATGACTAAAACTGGATGTGAAGGAAAACTAAAACACAAACCTATAACTGCAATTATTTTGCTAATTCTTCCCTATATACTAATTTATTATATGTTGATGATGAGCTTGGACCAGCTGGGTTAGGTAAGTTTGAAGGATTTTGAACTATATTTCTGCTATGCCCAGATTACAACTCTCCTAAAAAAGTGTAAGCGGTCATTGTAAAATATATAACCCAACTAGGTTGGGGTAAAATCCTACAGGAAATATGGTATTAACTAAATCTTATGATTATTAATTAATTGTTAATCAAAAGTTTTTGGGAATGAAGGGGTTTTTATTGTTAATAAATATTGTTTAGAGCTAACTTAGTGTATGGGCTAGTGATTAGTTTGCAAAGTTAAAAATCTATGAGAGACAGTAATTCCGGATTATGATCACCAAGGTGTTTCAACAATAAGAGTTGGTGGGTGATCCCAAATCTAGATTTAACATATCAAATTACAAGGCTAATTATGCAATAGAGTCCAACTAATTGTTTCTTAACCCTAAAAGATGGTTACTCTTTAATTCTATCAAACTTAAAGAGCAAATTGGATTAATCAATTAAATCCTCAAGAGGTAGATCCTATTAAGGAATCAACCATATAATCAAGTTTTAATTTCTATGATTTCCTTGTAACTCCTCTCTTTTCCTAATACTAATTGTTTTACTCAAACAATTTTTATCTATAGGCACATCCTTCAAGATTGTAAGCTAGAAAAATCATTAAACTGAAGAGAAAGTTATGCAATTAGATTAATCTAAAGGATTTGATCATTCCCACAAACCTAAACATGAATCATACCAAGTCTCTCGTAACCCTAGTTATGGGAGTTTTAGCCACACATAGTTGAAGAAAGGAATTTTATTATATGTTTCATAAATAATTCAGAAAAACTTATAAAGATAAAAGAGTTATTTTATCTCTTCAATTGATGGTGAATAAAATCAAATCCCTATTTATAAACTTGTTTCTCCCAGAATCTACGCTACAAATTATGTTTCAAATAGCCAAAGATGTCTAATCTATCCCTAAGCTGGGTATTTATAGGATCCCAGTAATTGGGAATTCAAAGTTCAAATAAAAGTTGTTGCATCATCAGTTGATGGCCAAAGTGATGGTCCGTCGTAAACTTGATGGGCCATCGCTAAGTCCGTCGTTGGGACTCTGATTTTCTTTTATTTTGTTTAAGGTGGACGATCACAGTGATGGTCCATCACAGGCCTGACGGCCCATCACCTAATCTGTCACTGGGATCCTGATTTCTCTTTGTTCTATGTAAGGCCAACGGATATAGTGACGGTTTGTTACTGGCTTGACAGTCCATCACTGGCCTGATGGTTCTTTACTTAATCCATCACTTCAGTCTTTGATGACTTCTTTTCTACTTAATCTTGATAAATACAGCAATAGTCCTTTATAAGGTTGACGGCCCATCAGTTAGTTCGTCATATGCACTCGTTTACTTCTTTTCCAAGTGATTCCTTCTTCTGAGTAACCGTCTTGAGAACAAGTAAAACCCAACATCAAATGCTTCAATTTTTGCTTAAAACCATACAATGATCCTTTGTAAGAGGTAAAAAATATTCCATCAAAAGTTGAAACATCAACACTCTCAACGTAAGACAACTATTTATCCTCAAGCAACTCAACACCACATCATATGTATAACAAGAACAATGACTGGTACTCAAATGTTGAACTATGCATTATGCAACCACTTAATTGGTAACTTACTCATGAAGTCTAAACACATAAGGATCCACATTTGTAAATACTTTACAATTTGATACATATATTCTCATGGACACAAAATATCAAAGAATCAGTAATGACAAGTACAAATCAAATTTCCCTCACATTAAAAGAAATATGCCATACTTGCTTAATTAACATGTAGACTAAAAAATAGAACACTCACTCTCACAAATGAAATTTCAAACACGACACATACACCTATATGATTGCCCTTATCATCTTATGTAGACTATGGTTGATTAGCAAGGATCAAACTAGACTTTTTATAGCCTGTAATGAGGCTTTGGTAGCAGGAGGAGCATGTTTTTGGGATAGTGACTTTGGGTCGTGATTTCACCCTTCTTATCTTTAATGTTAATCACCATGACTACTTCTTTTTAGTTTTCTTTAAAATATGTACTATTTATCATAAAGTCTTAAAGCACCTCTTTTTTTAGGTCTACATCAGCCATGATCAACTTATGTTGGTACTGTCAATTGAGGTATATATTGTCTTAATAGATTAGGAACGAACGAGATGCATTTGAACATTTCAAACTACTTACCTTGGATTATTAACTTCCTAGTAGTAGTAGCTACCCTCAATATAGGTATTTTACCTAAGTTGAGGTGCACAATATACAAGGAGGTACCAAGGAAAAAATCAGAGGTGAATAATCAAAAGGAAGTAACTAAGAATCGTAGGGACAAAACTAGAATAAAAGTTCAAAAGGGTTCAAACGAAAATTACATCTTTTATGTAGGGATTTTATGGGTAAGTGGACTAGTGTTTAAAGAAGGTCTGCTATCCTATCCTATTTAATTAACCACAATTCCACACAAATGAACTGGGCAAGTTCTATACACACAACATAAGAACTGTATCAAATCCTTACACACATTAGCAATGAACTAATATTCATACGACAGACTCTTTGACTTGCACCATATAATTATGCCTATTCTAATTCACCACCCTAATGCCAATCATAGATCTAAAATGGTTGATCCTCCCTTAGTATGTACAATATGTGACAAGAAGGGCCATTTTCATAAATCTTAGTTCACAGCTATATACCACATCACTATTTCTCAACACATATGAAAGGTATTTAACACTTACATATAAAACAAAAGAACATAACACATTTATAATCACAAAATTATGCAAAAGAAACAAAAAACAATAATATCCTAAACATGTCGGTTCTACTAAATAGCATACGAGCGAAAAGAACACAGGCAACAAATTCCCCCATGGTGACCAATTCCAAATAACAAGTATACCATCCCCACTAAATGGCAATACTTTGTCCTTAATGTATAATAAATTAAGTACAGGAGTTGAATACTTGAAAAGCACTTAGGCTTTTGAATTAGTCGACTCAAGCATGGCTTCTTTGGCCTCGGATACAACAACAGTAACCTCCTCAGTAATTAGGGTGCTCTACATAGCTTCCTCCTCTATGAAAGGTATCAAAATAGGTATTGGCTCCAACATGTGCCCACTTCCCCAAGCTAAACTAGTGGACACCCAATCTGCTTTATCATCAACTTTCTTCTTTCTCTTCTCTTTTTCTCTTTTTGATACTTTAGTGCTTTTCTCAAATTTCTTTGCTTTAGGGTTTCATCTCTGCACCTTTTCTTCCTCTTTGATTTTGCTTCACCACTTTTATCAATCTTTTTACCTTTATTCTTTAGTGGCATTCCCACGAGGTCTACAAGACCTTCTTCTTTATCACTCACCACTAATATGGGATAAAATGCACTTGGTGGTTATTGTTTCTACAACTCAACGATATTAGTTATGCTTTCTTGAATTCATCCATAAACTTTGTAAAATATGGAATGGAAAACTCTCTTAACTGGTTGTTTACTCAATCCTCCATATCATCCATCCTTGTATGTAAGTTCTCATATGACTTATCAGCTTCAGCAATAATTCTATCTATAAACATCTTGAATTCTTTTGCCCAAGCACTTAATTGTCGCTCAAATTTCTTTTGCACTTTCACCATCATTTTAAAGTTCTCTTGTGTCAACCTATACTCCAAATATCTTAGTGGTATAGAAAAAGTGTTTGGTGTCTTTCCCATTGGAGGCATAGATTCTAAACCTACATAAGTACCTGGTGTCACATAAGTGGTTAATGCATACCTAGAGGCATATCTAAAGTCTCTAGAGTAGGTGCAGTCTGTATCTTATATGCTGGCAGCTTATGGATTCGCATCTAGCATTTGGAATCATCTTTTATCCACTCAATGTCTTGCGTTCTAAATGCTCTAACCTTATTATCCACACTCCTAATTATAGGCATATTCGCCTGCCTACACAACTCTATGATCAAGCACGGAAATGGTAATTCACTTGCCATTTTGTGAGCATGAACTAACATCTCATCACTAATAATATGACCAAGTTTGATCTTTAACCCCTCAATCATACTGGCTACTAGAACTGTCCTTTGGTTATACAGGCTATCATCCCCTCAGTAGGCATCTAGGTTGTCGTCATCAGTAAAAACTCGAGCTAACCAAGGCCTTTGGCTAGATGTTATAGTCATATGAAGCTCGAACTCCAGTGTGATGGTTAGTGCTTTATAATCTGGAATAAACAATATTCTCTAGATTGTGCGATTAGAAATATCAATTGTCCTCCCTCTTAAAGAAAATTAAGTTTTGTTCCTCATGTTTGCAATTCTAGAGACTTTGGGACAATCATTCTCCAATTGTGCCAAGTAGATAGCATACGGTTCCCACACTCTATTTAGATAGTGCGAACCCAGAGGCTTTCTCAAACCTACTAGCTCATACTCATTGAACCTCTTTTCTAGATTTGAGTATTTATGAAAATTAGATATGACTATTTTGTACTCTTCGGCAATGAGCCATATTATAGTTCTGTTCTGAGTGGGATGGATCCCATCATAGAAATGATTCTTGACACCCTCAACCTTCCACCAGATTGATTCACATATTTCTAGGTCTTTCCTTCTGATCAAATATCCTTTATTAGGTTCTAACATATTGACTAGGTTAGTTTTTAAAGTTTTAACCCCTTCTTCATCGGAGATAGAACTCATACTTCTACTGCTCTCACTTTCACTCTCTTCATCATACTAGGAGAGTACTTTTTTCTTGTTCTCACTTTAGTGGGTGTTGACGGTTGGTGATTTACCATCCTTTTCCTATTTACCACTACCCCTTAAAGTAGTAGTGTCTCAAGAATGATGAGATCACCCACCACCTTTCCTTGAGAGTAGTTTATGAGTCATAATTCCTGAGAATAGAATATAAGAGCACACTACTAAGTCAAAATATGTAACAAGTTATAATAACCAAGAAATAAGAGTTATTATTGTATAGTGATGGTTAGACTGATGGCCTATTGCTTCATCCTTCGCAGCTTTAACATAAAACAAGTGACTCATTAACGGGAAGACTGACAGTCTGTCAGGTGACTGATGGTCTGACGCTCTTTATTTCATTTCTTAATAGAACCCATTACAAATTTTTAGTTGGTGATGGTCCATCAAATGGTCGATGGTGTGTCAATTTAGCGGTCAGCCACTCCCTTTTTAGGTTCATGCCTCCTTGTAGTATTTTCTCAAACACCTGGTAGACTTAAACTTAATATTCAAAATTTTCATCCCACAAGACCTTTTTTTCAGCCATTTTTGGGCATAATATAATATGGGTTACTTGGACTTCACCTCAACCAAATCATACCAGTGTTTTGCTTTTACATAAATTCAAATATATTCTTCAAAAACCATCTATGCTTATATCCTTAACAAGCTCATCCTTTGAAATAAAAGGAGAGTAGTTCAGAATCATACCTTTTTCTTGATGCTATTCATCACTCTTCTTAGACTCCACAAATTGTGAACAACTATAACTTTATGCTTTAAATAGTAAGAATATAACATTTAAGGCTGATGAAAAGAGAAAAATAGATGGTGGTTTAAATATAGGAGGACAGAACTTAAAGAGTCCTTTGAAATGATGAATTTAGTTAGATGAGAAGAGAACTTAAAGAGTTCTTTGAGAGGATGAATTTAGTTTAAGAGGAATAAATGTGTAGGAGTTTCAACCGTTTTGGAAGTTGGAAAGATAAGTACATGCATGTAATTGATTTCTTTTGTCCATTTAAAAAATGTTTGTGTCGATTCCAATATTTCTTTAAGCTCAATTTGCCCCAAAACGTATATTTTAAGCAAAGAGAATTTCTAAATGTCTAGCTGATGGTTCGTCAGGTGAGTAACAGTCCATCGGCTAATCCATCAAAGCTTAAAAAAATCTCATACCGATAGACTCATCTTGATGATCCAAGTGATGGGTTGTCGTTGCTGTGATGGTCTATTGTACTTTTCGTCAGCCCTTATCAAGAATGTCACTTTGATTTGCCATGGTTCTGATGGTCTATTGGGTTACCGATGATGCGTCAGTATCTCTATCACATTTTGTCAGCTTGTTAAATTCCTTCCCTCAGAAGCACAACTCCTGCACACCTACAACCAAATTAATTATACAAGAAAAACAAATTGTATTAACTAAATACTAATACAACATATTGTGGGTTACCTCCCTCTAGAACCTGATTTAATGTTGTGGAACATCTCAGTTTACTTGACTACTCAGACTTCATCATAATAAACTATACTCAAACATTTCACCGAGTTTATCGGACCAATGTACTATTTGACTCATTGCCCATTCACCTTAAAGACACTCCCATCTTTATTCTCCAATTTAACTACTCCATATGTGTAGAATTAAATGATTTTGAAAGGCCTAAACCATTTTGATTTCAGCTTATCGGGGAAGAGCTTAATCCTTGAATTGAAGAGCAATACCCAATCACCAACCAGAAAGTCCCATTTCTCAATTCTATGGTCATGGTATTTCTTCATTATGTACTTATATAAATTATATTTTTCATATGCACTAAGATGGAACTCATCCATCTCATTCAGTTGCTCTAATCTCACTTCCACTTCCCCCTTCCAATCTATGTTCAACCGTTTGAGCACCCACAAAGCTTTGTGTTCAATATAAATTGGTAGATGGCATACTTTTCCAAAAACCAGCTGATGCGGTGACATCCAAAGAGTCGTTTTGAAAGATGTTCGGTATGACCACAGAGCATCATCAAGCTTCGATAACCAGTCACTTCCATTTTCCTTCATAGTCGTGGCTAAAATTGCCTGGATTTTTACGTTTAAAACCTCCACTTGCCCACTATTTTTTGGGTGATATGGACTGGCCACTTTGTGCTATTTCATGCCATACATTATCAATGTAGCCCGAAAAACTTTATTGCCAAATGCGATCCTCCATCACTTATGATCGTTTGGGGAACTCCAAAGTGTGAGAAAATATTTTTCCAAGAATGTGACCGCTCTTTTTCATTCATTGTCTGCTAACGCAAAGACTTTAACCCACATAGAAAGGTAGTCCACAGTGACTAAGATGTATTTATGGCCGTAAGAGCATACAAATAGACCTACAAAGTCTATGACCCACACATCAAATAATTCCACCCCCATTATCTTTGTCATTGGCATTTAATGATGTTTGGAGATTAAACCTTGACTTTGACATTAATCGCATTTATTAATAAAATCATAAGTGTCCTTATAAAGTGAAAACCAGTAGTACCCACTTTGAACAACCTTTTGAGAGTGAGATCACCTGTATGATGTCCTCCAAGTGGGGAAGAATGGCAAGCTTCCAAAATTCTTTGCATGTCAATCTCTGGTATGCACTTTTATATGATGTTGTGTGTAAAGCATCTGAACAAGAAGGGCTCATCCCATAAATACTTTGTAGCTTCATGGAGAAAATTCTTCTTCTGATGGAATGATAAGTTATCTAGAATGATGTTTCTAATCACAAAATTATCAAAATCAGCATACCACGATATAAAGTCAAGAGCAGCAGCTAGAATATGCTCATCCAAAAAAGAATCATCTATCTCCAGCTTTTCCATAGTGGATTGGTTATTCTCTAACCTAGATAAGTGGTCTGCTACCTTATTTTTACACCCCTTTTGATCTTTGACTTCAAATTCAAACTCCTGCAGCAATAACACCCATATGATAAGTCTCAGTTTAGTGTCTTTCTTCACCATCAAGTATCTTAATATGGCATGGTTGGTGTGAAACACTACCTTTGTCCCCAACAGATATGCTGAAACTATTCAAATGCATACACCACTGCTAGAAGTTCTTGTTCTGGGACCATGTAGTTTTTGTGCAGCCTATTTAATTCCTTTCTAGCGTAATAAATAGGATTGAATAACTTCTCCTTCTTCTACCCCAGAGCAGACCTAAGTGCTATCACGCTCGCATCAAATATTATTTAAAACGGTTTAGACCAATTTAGAGAAATAATAATAGGTGCAGTAACTAATTTTTCTTTAATGTATTGAAATTCCTTCATACAATCATCGTCAAACAAGAACTTGCTCTCCTTTTCTATTAATTTGCAAAGTGGATTTGAAATTTTTTAAAAAAAAATTATGAACCTTTGATAGAACCCAGCAGGGCCAAGAAAATTACAAACTCCTTTAACTAAGAGAGGAGGAGGTAGCTTTTCAATAACTTTGGTTTTAACATTGTGTCCTAACACTATGCCTTCTAATCTTAGGCATAATCACATGTTAAAAGCACCAATATGCACCCTGATTTGGACTTGTTTTGTGAACTTTATTGTGAATTCTTGAGTATATTTTAGCTTTAATTCTGTTCCATACCTAATGGATGTGATTAGTGCTTTTAGGGCTAGAATCTTGATGAATTGGATTCAATTGGATACATTGATGATATGAAATGGTGGAAGAAATAAAAGACATGGGACATAGATCAAAAAGGTAAATTGGAAGTCAGAAATCCACATTGGTGTTGTCACCGCATAACACCAACCAAGAAAATGGCATCGGTTGAATTCCAGTAGAGTAGCACAATTATAGTGCATCAAGAAGAGGCTCAACTTCCCATTTGGCCAAATCCAGTGTTGGACTGCGATTGTGGTGCATCACGGTGAAGAAGGAAATCACTGTTTTCAGTCTCCCATATTGGTCTATGATTTCAATGCGTTGCGGTGCAAGCCCAGTTTCCAATTTTTGAGACCTAAAAGTTTAGCGTATCACGGAAGAAGGAGAATTCAGAATTTTAAAAACCAGTGGCTCACTACGATTGTGGTACATCATAGTGAGGATAAATTTCACAATTTTCACTAATTAATAGAATTATGAGATTACCCATATTTTGACAGGAAATGGCCTTTGGAGGCATGGCGCAACATGCCGTCTGATAAGATCGGGAATATTTTTAGTATTTTGTCCCAGCTATAAAAGAAAAAATCCACGATAATTTGGGGGACTTTTGCAAAGCATAGCAACGACAAAAAAGCACAAAATTCTCTCTTTTAGGATTCTTAGACATTCTTTTAAAATTTTTTACTTTAAGATTTATTCTTGGCATAATTAATTGCTTAGTTTGGATGTTGAATTCTAACATGAGTGGCTAAATACCCTTGTTCTGGGGTTGAGGCCAAGAACATGATTACTCCTTGGTATTCTTTATCGTAATTTCTTTTTGGATTATCATTTGGGTTGTTCTTAATTTCTTGAACATAATATTTTGATGAATGGCCACCATTAGAATAAATCTATATTTCTATGTGAATACGGGAGGAGAGTCGTAGGATAGAACGAAGAAATTATGGATCAAGGTTCTTATCTTTTAATTAAATAAGGGGGTTGAATTAGTAACTAGGATAGGGATATACCTAGAAGCCTTGTTTGGCTCAGTTACAAGAAGATAACTTTATGAATCTTGACGAATAGTTGTATCTCTGTAGGAGTGGTAATTGCATATTCAATAGAAAGAAGATTTGATGTTGGTAGACCAAAATCGTAGCATAAACCTTGTGACTCAACAACCCGATGACTAATTAGACTGCGATAAGAATAATTATTTGTATGATAGTTCGACATGCCTCAACCCTGAAATTATTATCATTATTGTTTACAACCGTTGTTTGCTTTGTTCTACTCATAAATTTTTATTTCTTATTTATTAATTTGCATTCTTATTCTTAGATTGACAATTATCTTGATAATTTAAATCACTTAATACCTCATTGTAAAAAACTAAAAGTTGGGTAAATTTCTAGTTGCTTATTCCTCATGGGAATGATATATGACTGTCTAAGTCACTATATTATGTGTACAATCACGTGCCTTGCATGAGTGTTTGGACTGCAACAAGTGTTTGGCGCCGTTAGCAGGGACTAGTATAATTAGTAAATTGCTAAATTTTTTACTTTTGATATTAGTTTTGAGTGTTAACTACTTGATCTTAGCAGCTGAATTGTCGCAAGTTTAGCTGAATAAAGAACTGGAGAGAGATAAAGAGTTGGTAAACCCTTTTGTAGAACCAGAACAGATCTTTCGACAAATGCGAAGAATGGTTGAACAATGAAATGATCCAGTCGATCCAAATGTCAAAAATGTCCCGATTCTAGATATCCCAGTTATTCTTTCTCAACTAGCTGCTAGACCTGTTTGTCAGGTGGCAATCCTACTCACGAACCATGTGATGAAGAGTATTCACAAGCCCAAACTAGGTGATCAATTTGTATTGAAGTAGCATATGGTGCAATTTTTTAATTCAGTGGGGCAATTCCATGGACTTTCACATGAAGACCCACAACAGTACATACAAACCTTCTTGGAAATAACTGATACATACATTCTAGAAGGGGTGAATTCTAATTATGTTAGATTGACACTCTTTTCTTTTTCTCTAATGGGTGAAGAAAAAAGGTGTTTATATGTTGAACCATTACTCTCCATAACTTTATGGGAAGATCTATCTTAGAAGTTCGTTATTCAATTCTTTCCATCAGGGAAGACTACACGTTTGAGAAGAGAGATCTTGAGGTTTTGACTGAAACAAGGAGAGAATCTCTACCGAGATTGGGAGAGATTTAAGGGAATGATCAAAAATTGCCTTCACCATCATCAGTCCAATGATGTTCTTGTTCATACTTTCATTGAGGGATTAGAGCCAAATACGAAGATTTACTTGGATTCAACAATAGGTGGACAGACTCTAAAAACGACTTATAAAGAATAGTACACATTGCTGAATCGGATTTCATAAGGGAATCCTGATTAGCATACTTATTCAAAGAGTTCTCCTACGAAGGTTGTAGGGGTATTGGAGGTAGACCAATTTACTACATTACAAGAACTAATCACAACAATGCAAGATCATATGATTACTCAACTTAATAATATAAAGTTGGGTGTTCCACAACCAGAATCCACAACTAATACAGTCCAACAGGAAAATTCTTTGTGCGAAGTTTGCGAAAGCAGTGAGCATATAGCAGAAGCATGTGCAGTTAATCTAGATTCTGTCAATTATATTGGATATGCAAATCACCAAGGAATGTAGAATTATTGTAACAAAGGGTATTGTTATATATTTTTCAGACATGTTGTTATTAGACATTTATTCCGTTTGAACCTTATGGACTTTTATGTTAATGTTTCTGCATATTATGAATATTATACAATATACAGGTATAGATATCAGTCATGGATTGGCTTGTGGTTCTTCGGGGTCATGAGCATAGTGTAGCATTTCGATTCAGAAAATCGAGGCATTACAAACTTGGTATCACAGCCTAAGATTCAATAAAGTCCTAGGAAGTCTGAAAGCCGTATCTAGTAGAGTCTTGTACAGGCATGTGTTATGCGCCACACTTATGTCCAGGAGGATATTAGATGTTTTAGGAACAGTTTCCCTTCTTCAATTTTCATGTCATGCCATTGATCAGTCAGATTTGTGTAGCTTGTTCTCTCATCCTTGCATCTATTCATGCTATCCAAAATCTCAGAGAATGTAACTATTTCAAGGTAGAACCTCCTAGTAGTTCAAAGTTCAGTTCATCTCATGCATCATTCATTAGTTTATGACTCCCAAAGTTTAGTTATAATCTAGTTTATAGATGCCCTGTGAATCACCCAGTATCTCCATAAGGTAAGCGTTCTTAGAGGAACATAGTGTCCCAATAGGGAGATAACCCACTTTTTCTTAATGCTCTCATGCCTTAGATCCTTCAACTTCTCCTTGCATAATGAATTCAGTCTAGAATAGAGGGTACTTATAAGTTGACCTTCAAGTTAACCCTCAACTGTAAGTCAAGTATTTAGAGTTTTAGCTTAGTTCATGATGTTCAGTCTATATGTCACGTAGTAGAATCAATCATGTTCTCATGTTTCAGTTCAATCATAGTGCCTTTACCATTACATGTTCAATCGCATATTAATGAGTCAGTTTAGTGATGTATTCATGCTTCAGTTCAGTATTCTCAGTAATCTCAGTGCTCAGTAACCTTAGTAATCACAGTTAATCTCTGTAACTTCAGTACTCTTAATCAGTCCTCAGAACTCATTATATTCTGTCTGTTATCAGAATCCAGTAAACTCAGTTTTAGCTCCGCTAAGAAATACCACTAGTATCAATTTAGTTAAGCAGTATCATTTCAGCAAATCAGTTCGGTTAAGTTATTTAGTTCAACCCAATTATTCAATTCAGTGTCTTTCAGATTTGAGTAGGATTCAGTACCGAGCAAACCTAGGGATGGGGGCTCACCCGTTTAATTAGGACTTAGATCCCTTGAATTAATCCTTAAGTTCCAGAACTACGTTGCCAGCATACCTACGAGATGTCACCTATTAGATAGGACTGAAATATTCAGGGTTACCCATTAGCGCATTTATATGTATAGGACTGATCCCAGGAGTCACCCGCTAGATTAGGACTGACTCCATAGAAAATGTCTTTACTAGTGGTGTGGTACTGACACCCTTACATTCAGGGCAGAGATTGAACCCTAGTCAGCTTAGTATGGGGCATTTCGGATAGATGAATGCATCCCACAATTTCAGTTACAGAATCAGGGCTTTTAAACACAGTCAACTCAGCTTAGTAGTATAGATTCAGTACTGTTACATACAATTAATGCTTACCATTATAAATAAACTTCAAGATCACCCATTACCTAGGAATGATCTCAACTATGACTAATCAGTATCAGAATCATTAGATTTAAAGATCACCTACTTGATAGGACTGATGTCAGACTAAGTCAAATCATCTTTATTATTAGTATACTCATGATCACCCACTAAATAGGAATGATCTCATATTTAGTCACTTCAACTAGAATGGAACACAGATAGTTCCATCAGAACTTAGACTGTCAGATACAGTCACTTAGTATCAGTTATATTAATTAGTCTGATCATTACAGTTGTATCAGCTATATCAGTTGTCATAGCTTATGTTACCAGTATTCAGTTTCAGGACGGTTAGGCACAGTCATTCAAACCAGTTCTTCAGAATTTAAACTATCAAAAATAGTTAATAATCTATTCAGTACCTCAGTAATAGTAAAGTCATACCGTCAGCATTCGGAATTAGTAGTCAGCATCATCACGAGTTCAGTTATAGTTGTTTATGCATATATGTATTCTCATATTCATATTAGCTAGCATTGTTCATCCATATAACCCTTTGTATTTAGCCTACCTCACTCGTAAATTCAGTATATTCAAACGTACTGACGCATATCTGCTATGGTGCTTTCTCTTATGTTAAAATATAGATTCAAAGGAATGAGCTCTAGATCAGCAGTAGCATTCCAGTGTTCAGAGTTTGTAGTGAGTCCTTCTCATTTGAGGATGATAAGATTATTGCTACATTTACTATTCAGTTGCTAGATAGAGTTAGTTGGAGACAGATTCCTTCAACTCCTTATTCCATTTAGTTAGAGGCTTTCAGACTAGATGTCAAATTAGATATTCAGATCTCATTATTTTTAGTATTTATGACTTGTTTTGGTATTGTTATACCTTTTTTAGATATGTTGTTATCAGACATTTATTTAGTTTAAGCCTTATGGCCTTTCATGTTCATGTTTCTGCATTTGATATATATTATGGAGTATACAGGTATAGATATCAGTCATGGGTTAGTTTGTTGTCCTTTGGGGTCATGAGCACCGTGTAGCATTCCGGTTCAGAAAATTGGGGCGTTACAAACTTGGTATCAAAGCCTAAGGTTAAATAGAGTCCTAGGAAGTCTGAAAGCTGCATCTAGTAGAGTCTTGTACATACGTGTGTTGTGCACTACACTTATGTGCAGGAGGCTATGAGATGTTTTAGGAATAGTTTCCCTTCTTCTAGTAATCATGTCATGCTAGTGAGCAGTCTGATTTGTATAGCTTGTTTTATTAGCCTTGAATCTATTCATACTATCCAAAATCTTAGAGAATGTAACTATTTAAAGGTAGAACCTCCTAGTAGTTGCAAGTTTAGTTCATCTCATGCATCATTCATTAGTTTTTGACTCCTGAAGTTTAGTTATAATCTTGCTTGTAGATGCCCTGTGCATCACCCAGTATCTCCATAAGGTAAGCATTCATAGAGGGACATAGTGTCCTAAAGAGGAGATACCCCACTTTCTCTTAATTCTCTCTTGCCTTAGATCCTTCAATTTCTCCTTACATAACGAATTCAGTCTAGAATAGAGAGTACTTATAAGTTGACCTTCAAGTTAGACCTCAGCTGTAAGTCAAGTATTCAGAGGTTCAGTTCAGTTCATGATGTTCATTCTATATGTCACGTGGCAGAATCAGTCATGTTCTCTTGTTTCAGTTTAATCACAGTGCCTTTACTATTACATGGTCAATCGTATTTTCGTGAGTCAGTTCAGTCATGTATTCACGTATCAGATATGCATTGTCCGCTTATAAGTACTTTCAGTCATGTATTCACGTATCATGTCAGTCATATAATCATGCATAAGATATTCATGGATTCAACTTATCAGTTAAGCATCAGATATGTATTCTCAGTTTGAGAAACTCAATTTATCAAAATACTCCATACTACATTCATAAATCAGCTACCCATGCATCAAATATGCATGTAAAGTATGATATGCTCAGTTTTCAGTCATGTCATCCATGAAATGAAGATCAGTCATTCATGCTATATATTCGTGTAAGTTGTCTTTTCTCTATCTCAACCTGTATCATGCGAGGATGAATGTTCCCAAGGGGGAGATAGTGTAATACCCCGTATGTTTCTAAGATAGGAAATAAATCAGTTCTCCTACGTATGAAACGTCATATCCTGTGATTCATATTTGAGTACATGATTAACAATGAGTATGCTAGTGATAAGATTTCTTATGATGTGTTAAGCATGCTCATATGAGTCATTCAGAGTAAGGAAAGCTAATAGCTTTTGGATCCATCAAGTTTTAGTTTGTGATTCTGTAAGAGTGACCTTTGAATGAGGATAACTTAATTTATATGTAAAATTTTGGCAGATTTAGACACACCAGATTGCAGAGAATCAAATTAGATTTCAAATGATTCTAATTTTATAAAAATACGACACCTGAGCAAGAAGTTATGGCACTACAAAGTAGGAGTGCGACGCATAAACAATCGCGCATAGCTACCGGAACAAGTGTGCGACAGGTTTTGCAGTGCACACCCTCAAGTATGCGATAGTATGTGCGATGCACACCTTATCTTATGTGGTTGGATGTGTGGCGTACACCTTAGCATGTGCGATGAGGTGTGCAGTGGACACTTATGATTCCAGCCATGAAAAACACTTAGTTTTTGAGTTATTTTGAGGATAATTAAGACTTTTAACACTCCTTACACGTCCCAATACCTAACCTCATGAAATTTATAGCTTCTAATCAAATTACAATCCTATTAACATCTTAAGTTCATTATCCAAGAGCACAAGAAGGAGAAAAACTACTAAGGTTACATAATCAAGCTTAAAGGTCCAATCTTTCAAAAATTTCGTCGCTATTAAGGTATGCATAGTGTTCATCCACTGATCTCTTTCATTCGTGGAGTTGAAGAATCAATCTTTAATAACAAAATCATGAATGTTTTGTGGTTATATGGTTGTATTCATGCTATTGTTTGTGGTTTGTATTATAGAGTGGGAATTTGATGAACTTCTCGAAAGATTGTGATTATATAGTTGGAACCCATGAATTTGGGTGGATTAAAGTGGTGTAAGTTTATGAATACACCTATACCTTAAAGAGTGCATGTATGTTGTTTGATAAAATACCTAAGAGACTAGAAATCATGCATTATCGCTAAATTGTGACTAAGTGAAGGATTCATGATAGGCCTCTACGATTCAACGTCATCAATGTTGATAATGTTTCTTGTGAACACTGTTGGATAACTCCTGATCTAGTCTTATGGAATTATGCTATGCTTACTTGAAAAACCCACTCATGTAAAACATGTAGAATACCCATGTACTTCATGAAATTCCCCAAGTTTTGATATTATGGAATGTGGTTGTAATATGTAATGAGCATGATATTGAAAGCTATTCAAGTATATACATGTTGTATGAAATTCACTTCCATGAAATAGATTGTTGAGAACCATGCTTAGTATGAAATCCCTTATTTATGATATTGTGGATTATGGACTCTACTATTACGATCAAGTCAGTCATGTGTGTCAGTTTCCTTCCATCGAGTCCTAGGGGTACTTGTACTTGAAAAATATAGTCGGGCCTAGATCCATGTCATGTTTTAACGAAACTCTCAGTCAAGTCATGATCTATAGAAATCAGTCAGTCATGTGACTCAAAGATACTCAGTAATCTAAGTAGTTCAGTATTCTCAATAATCTCAATACTCAGTAACCTCAGTAATCACAGTAAATCTCAGTAACTTTAGTACTTTTAATCAGTCCTCAGAACTCATTATATTCCATCTGTCATAGGAATCCAGTAAACTCAGTTTCAGCTCCATTAAACAATACCACTAGTATTAGTTATGTTAATTAGTATCAATTCAGCAAATCAGTTCAATTAAGTTATTTAGTTCAGTACAGCTATTCAGTTCAGTGTCTTTCAGATTAGAGTAGATTAAGCACCGAGTGAACCTAGGGATGGGGGCTCACCCACTAGAATAGGACTGAGATCCCTAGAAGCAATCCCTAAGTTTTAGAACTATGTTGCCAGCATAGGTACGAGATGTCACCCGTTAGATAGGACTAACATACTCAGGGGTCACCCGGTAGCATATTTATATGTATAGGACTGATCCCAGGAGTCACCCGCTAGATTAGGACTGACTCCACAGTAGATGTCTTTAATAGCGGCGCGGTACTGATACCCTTCCAGTAAGGGAAGAGATTGGACCCCAGTCAGCTTAGCTAGGGGCATGTCGGTTAGATGAACACATTCTACAGTTTCAGTTGCAGAATTAGGGCTTTCAGACACAGTTAACTCAACTTAGTAGAACATATTTAGTATATTAGATACAGTCAATGCTTATCATTGTAAATAGACATAAAGATCACCCATTAGCTAGGACAGATCTCAACTATGACTAATCAGTATCAGAATCATTAAATTTAAAGATCACTCGCTTGATAGGACTGATCTAAGACTAAGTCAAATCATCCTTATTATCAGTATACTTATGATCAACTGCTAGATAGGACTGATCTCTGATTTTGTTACTCTAAGTAGAATGAAACTCAGATAGTTCCATCAGAACTTAGACTGTCAGATACAGTTGCTCAGTATCAGTGAAATTATAATACCTCAAAAAATCCAAACCAATATTAGAGCCATGTACAAAGCTCATGCACAGTACACCATGATTCTTTTATAGTTTTATGTGTAATTTGGATGTATATTAAGTCTTCAAATATCTACCAACTATCACACGAATCAAAACATTCCTTACTGATTGAATTTTTGAGAAAGATATTGGTATAGTCAACTTCAAAATAGTATATCCCTCATTATACTTGGAATTTTTGAGCTCATGACCTATCAACGATAGATAATAGAATTATCTTTCCAAATAAACCAATTTTACCTAAATCCGTTATTGGAGAAAAGAGTTATTCCTAATTTACTCCAGCATGTAAGGCTGGAAACAGATTGATGACATTCATGATAGCTTATCACATTTTTGATGCCCTATCACGAAGGTCATCATCCCTAGGCAAAAACCAGCTCGTAAGTGATGATATTCGTGATAGCTTATCACATTTGTGATGCTCTATCACGAAGGTCGTCAGCTATGATTTTTCAGCTACTGGAAATTTATTTCCTAAGGGTATTTTGGTTATTTCCTTTACCTTCCACGAGTTATAACCATAAAGAGACATAATTTTTCCTATTTTTCTTCAGTTAAGCATCTCAAAAACCCTCTCTTACACTCTCAACCACAAGATTTGGGTTTCCATCAAACTCATCTCTCAAAAGCAAGATTCAAAACTATTTCCAAGATAATTAAGAATTAAAATTCCCAAACCAAGAACTCTCCAACAAATCATCAAGGTTTTCTTTCTACGGTATGCGTAGTGTTCATCTATGGATCCAATCCGTTCATAGAGCTCAAGAACCATGTTGTAAATATTATTTTGTAAACTTTTTTATGGTGATATGAGTATGTACATGTTGACGATTGTTTTTGAGTTTCAATGTGATAACTAAAGGTGTTTTCATGGAATATATATGTTTGTTAATTGGAAACCATGAACTTTAGGTGGTTTAATATGGTGAAAGTATGAAACCCACCTATGCCTTAAAGAATGCATGCAAGGTGTTTGATAAAATGCTTAGGATGCTAGAAATTCATGTTTGTGTGGTTTTATGATGTCTAAATGAAATGTCCATGTTAGGTATATACTTCAATATGAATTCCATGTTTTTCATGTGTTGTTATTATTGTAGTATGAAGCATTTAAGATAATGGAGATATACAATATGTACACAAAATATATCCATGCATTCTCTAAAATGTTTAAGATGTTCAATAACTATATGAAATATGATATCCCCTACTTATGATATTATGAATTATGGACTCAAATCTTGTGATCAAATCATGTCATGAGGGTCAGCTTCCTTCTATCGAGTCCTGGGGGTATTCGTACCTAAAAAAACATAGTTGTGTGCCTAGAGCCATGTCATGTTGTCATGATAATCTCAGTCAAGCTGTAATCTATAGAACTCAGTTAGTCATGTGACTCAGGAGACCTCAGAAATCTTATGATCTCAGTTAACTCTCAAATAATAGTACTACTTCGTCAATCGATGGAACTGAGTTAATCTATCCATGTACAAGTTAGCACCAAGTAAACCCAAGGATGGGAACTCACCTACCAGTTTAGGGTTTGATTCTTAGCAGTCATCCTTGTATTTTAGAACTACGTAGCCAGCGTAGGTTGAGACATCTTAGCCTATCAGATTAGGGTTAATGAGGTCGCATAACCTATTAGTTTAGGGTTCCTACCGTTCTTCTTTCAAATACCTGCCAGCTAAGGTTCACCCACTACTGTCCTTACCAGTGGTGCAATATTGATACCCCTCCGGTTAGGGTAAAGATTGGACCCAAACTTAGCTATATGCATTATTGGGGCATGTCAGTTAAACAACTACCTCCCATAGTTTCAAAATCAGTCTCAGTAAAATAACTAAGAAAAGTCTTTAGATTTTAGTATATCAGGAATGCTAGATACAGTCAGACTCAGTTACAGTATGGAACTCAGATAGTTCCATCAGATTTTGGATTGTCAGATACAGTCGCCCATGTTATCAGAATTTAAGTATAAGTCATGTTAGCCATCAGTAAAGTATGTATTAGCATACAGGACTAGCTCTCATACACCTATGATTTTAGTTACTATGTATGCATGTTTGTATTCTTACGTTCATGTCAGTCAGACAGTTAGCATTGTTCATGCATATAAACGTTGTTTATATTTAGCCTACCTGACTCGTATACTCATTACATTCCCTTATACTGATGTATTTCCGCTATGGTGCTTTTTGTTTATGCTACACCATAAGTTCAGAGACACGAGCTCAAGATCAGTAGTAGTAGTAGCGTTTCCAGTCGTAGAGATTCAGTGAGTCCTCCTCATTCGAGGACAATATGATTTGATTTATTCATTATTATTTTAGTTAGTTATCAGTTTATGGAGTTAGTTGGAGACATGTTCCTTCAAGTCCTTATTCAAACAGCACTTAAAGGCTTTTAGATTTAGTATTAAGACTTATGTTTAGATTTGATTCAGTCTTTAGTTATTTTGGGTATCTTTCACCCATATGGATATTACGTTTTGACAAATTCTTTATTCAGTTGAACATTATTGTCTTTCATGTTTATGTTTCCATATTTTATGATATATTAATAGTATACAGGTACAAATATTAGTCACAGGTTAGCTTGTGGTCCTTCAGAGTCATGAGCACCGTGTAGCATTCCGGTTCAAAAAATCAGGGTGTTACAAACTTGGTATTAGAGCCTAAGGTTCAATAGAGTCCTAGTAAGTCTGAAATCTGCATCTAGTAGAGTCTTGTACATGGGTGAGTTGCACACCAAATTTATGAATAGGAGGTTATGAGATGTTTTATGAATAGTTTGATTTCCTCACTATTCATGTCGTGCTAGTAAACATAATTTCAAGTCAGTCTCTCAGTCTAATCTGCTTTTCTCTTATTTCAGAAACATGCCTCCAAAGAGAAGAAATCAGCTAGCTCCTCAGCCCGAAGATCCTTTAGGCAAACATATTTCTCATGCGAAGTTCAGGACCGCATTTACCGCTCTTCCTTAGTCTGTAGCTGCCCAGAATAAACGACTAGCAGTCGTTCCAACAAACTCAGTGGCCAATTCAATAGCATCTAGGATTTGAGACTTTACCCGAATGAATCTTCCGTCCTTCTTTGGGTCTAAGACAAATGGGGATCCTCAGGAATTCATTGACCAAGTCTATAAGGTCATTGACATAATGGGAGTCACTTCTTCTTAGAGTGCCGAGTTAGCCACATACCAATTCAGGATGTCGCTCACACTTGGTACAAGTAGTGGTTAGCAGAGAGGTTAGAGGATGCAGGTCCTGTTGAATATGAAGAATTTGTCACGGTTTTCTTAGACAAATTCTTTCCCCAAGAGTTGAGAGAGGCCAAAGTTCTTGAGTTCATCAATCTCAGGCAAGGAAATTTGAAAGTTAGAGAGTATTCTCTTAGATTTACTCAGCTATCCAAATATGCCCCTTATGTGGTTACAGGCAACAGGGCTAAGATGAGCAAGTTCATGTCTGGGGTGAATAATATCGGGGTAAATGAGTGTAGGTCTACAATGCGGAATAGTGATATGACTTTATCCAGGCTCATGGCCCATGCTCAACAGATAGATGAGCAGAAGGTTAAGACTAGGGAAAGGTAGAACAAGAGAGCAAGAACAGGCAATTTCAATTTTACTCAGCCCAAATTAGTGGGAGGAAATCATTCGCAGTTTCGTCCTAAGTCAATAGTTCTATCCTCTTCCTCCACTAGTGCCCAAATGACAAAGTTCCGGGACGGCAACAAAGATAGAGAACCAGGCTCTAAATTTCAGGGCAATGTTAGCAGTGCCCAAATAAACCCCTTTGTCAAACTTGTAGTAAGAACCACAAGGGTATTTGGAGAGCTGATAGTGATGTCTGTTTTGTTTATTATAAGCCAGGCCACAGGATTAGGGTGTGTCCTCAGCCAGACCCTCAAGGTAAGCAGAATCATTCCACAGCTTAGTCCAATCTCCCAAACCAGCAGGGTGCCACTTTCAGTGCTACTAGTGGGCAACACCCAAAAAGACTCTATGCTCTTCAGACCCGAAAGGATCAGGAAAATTCTCTGGATGTCTTTACTGGTACGTTACAGATTTTCCATATTCATGTTTATGCTTTACTAGACCTAGGTACATCCTTATCTTTTGTCACTCCATACATAGCAGGCAATTTCAGAATCGGTCCTAAAATTTTAGCAGAGCCCTTTTTAGTCTCAACCCGAGTAGGTAAAACCATATTAGCTAGGTGAGTATACAGGAACTACCTGGTTATAATATTTCAGAAATCCACGTTAGTAGATTTAGTCGAGTTGGAGATAACTGATTTTGATGTCATTCTCGGCATGGATTAGCTTCATTACTGCTATGCCATAGTCGACTTTAGAAATAGGATAGTTCAGTTTTTGTTCTCGAATGAGCCCATCCTAGAGTGGAAGGGTATCACTTCGTCTTTCAGGGGTCAGCTTATTTCCTACCTTCGGGCAAGGAAAATGATTTCCAAGGATTGTGTGTATCATCTTGTGCATGTTAAGGATTCCAGTTCCAAATCTCCCAGTCTCAGTGGTTAATGAATATTCAGACGTCTTTCTCGAACATCTTCTAAGAATTACTCTTGAAAGGGAAATAGACTATGGCATAGACCTTCTCCCTGATACTCAGACTATTTCTATTCCACCATACAGAATGTCACCAGCAGAACTCAAGGAACTAAAAAATCAATTGATGGATATCTTAGATAAGGGATTCATTAGGCCCAGTATATCCCCATGGGGTGAGCTAGTCTTATTCATGCGCAAGAAAGAAGGTTCTCTCAGAATATGTATTGATTATCGTTAGCTCAAAAAAGTCATGATCAAGAACAAGTATCCGCTGCCTAGGATAGACGACTTCTTTGACATACTTCAAGGTGCTAGTTATTTCTCCAAGATAGAATTTAGATAAAGGTATCATCAGCTCAGAGTTAGAGAATATGACAGGCTGAAGATAGCTTTTCGTACTTGGTATGGTCACTTTGAATTTCTAGTCATGTTATTTGGTTTTACTAATGCCCGTGCAATTTTCATGGACTTGATGAACTGGGTGTTCAAGCAGTACTTGGATACATTCATCATAGTTTTCATAGACGATATTCTTATCTATTCTCGCATAGAGTGTGATCATTCAGACTGTCTAATAATTGTTCTTCAAACTCTTAGGGATCACCAGTTGTTTGCCAAGTTAAGTAAGTGAGAATTTAGGCTAACATCAGTAGCATTCCTTGGCCACATTCTTTTCGATGATGGCATTAGAGTAGATCCTCAGAAAATCAAAGAGGTAAGAAACTATCCTCGCCCTGTCTCTCCATTAGATATCATGAGTTTCTTTGGTGGGGTTGGCTATTACAGATGGTTTTTCAAGGGGTTTATTCTATTGCATGTCCTATGTCCAGATTGACTCAGAGGAAGGTCAAGTTTCAGTGGTCAGAATATTGTGAGAAGAGTTTTTAGGAGTTGAAGACTGGACTCAGCTCAGCTCTAGTTTTAGCACTTCCTGATGGTTCTGATGGATTCATAGTATATTGTGATGCATCCAGAGTAGGTTTAGGTTGTGTCCTCATGTAGCATGGTAGAGTCATAGCCTACACTTCTAGACAGTTAAATCCCCATGAGAAGAATTATCCTACTCATGAACTTGAGTTAGCAACAGTTCTATTTACATTAAAGATTTGGAGGCATTATCCATACGGTGTTCATGTAAACGTCTTCATAAATCATAAGATCCTTCATTATGTCTTTTCCCAAAAAGATATCAATCTTCTTCAGAGAAGATGGTTAGACCTCTTTAAGGATTATGACATGAGTGTTCTTTATCATCCTGGCAAGGCCAATGTAGTGGCCGACGCACTCAATACACTGTCCATGGGTAGTATTTCCCATTTAAAGGATAGTAAGAAGAAATTAGCTCAGGACATTCATTATCTTGCCAGAATAGGAGTTCACTTAGTCAACTCTTTAGAGGGTGGTGTATGTATTTAGAGTAGTTCAGAGTCATCTCTAGTTTTTGAGGTGAAAGAGAAGCAAGATAGGGATCGTAGCCTTGTCAAGCTAAAAGAGTTGGTTCAAAGTCAAGAAGTAGAGGTTTTCTCCCTAGGGGGAGATGGTGTTCTTCATTGTCAGGGTCGTCTGCATGTTCCTGGTGTAGATGACTTGAGGTAGTGAATTCTTGTAGAAGAGCATGGTGCATGATACTCTATTTATCCAGGGGCCACTAATATGTACTATGACTTGTAGGAGATCTAATAGTGTAGTGGGATAAAGAGGGATGTTGTAGATTTTGTGGAAATTGCTTTACATATCAGCAAGTTAAGATGGAGCATCACAACCCTACTGGTTCCATGCAGGAGTTCACTATTCCTATTTGGAAGTGGGAAGAATTGAACATCGACTTCACGATTGGTTTTCCTAGAAAACATCATCAACATGATTCAGTATGGGTGATTGTAGATAGAAAAACCAAGTCAGCTCATTTCCTTCTAGTTCGTACCTCTTAATCAGCCGAGGATTATGCCAAACTCTATATTAGGGAGTTGGTCAGATTACATGGTGTTCCAATATCTATCATCTCAGATAGAGGTACCCAGTAAACCTGTCACTTCTGGAAAGCATTCCAAAAGGGCCTTGGTACCCAAGTTCATCTTAGTACAACATTTCAGCCTCAGACAAATGGTCAAGACGAAAGGACCACTTAGACTCTAGAAGATATGCTAAGAGCATGACCACTTTCCTTTGATTGAGTTTGCATATAATAACAGCTATCACTCCAGTATTCAGATGGCTCCATTCGAAGCTCTCTATAGTAGGAGATGTAGGTCTCCAATCGGTTCATTCTAAGTTAGTAAGACCATACTCTTAGGGCCTGACTTAGTATTCGATGCCTTAGAGGAAGTTCAGTTGATCATAGAAAAACTCTGGGCTGCTCAGAGCCAATAGAAATCTTATGAGGATGTTCGTATAAAGGATCTCAAATTCAAGGTCGATGACTATGTCTATCTCAAGATTTCTCCCATGAAAGGAGTGAAGAGATTCAAAAAATAGGGCAAGCTTAGTCCCCGATATGTCGATCCCTTCAAGATTCTTAGTCACTTCGGCAAGGTAGCCTATGAGCTCGAATTACCTTCAGATCTAGCCTCAGTTTATCCAGTCTTCCATGTGTCTTTGATCAAGAAGTGCATAGGTGACCCAGCAGTAGTTGTCCCTATTCAGAGCATTGAAATTCAGCATAGCCTCTCTTATGAAGAGATTCCAGTTTAAATCCTTGACTATCAGACTCATAGGCTGAGGAACAAGGAAGTCCCTCTAGTCAAGGTTCTTTGGCAGAATCAGTCCATGGAGCGAGCTACTTGGGAAGTAGAAGTAGATATGAGAACCAAGTACCCTTATTTTTCCTCTACTAATTCAGACTTAGCTCGAGGTAACCATTTTCCTTAAGCTTATTTAGTTACATGTTCGAAATTCTAGTATAAAATTTGTATCAAGTATCAGTGGATAGCTTATCATGCATTTATGACTTCAGCTTATCAATCATGCATCAAATATGTATGTTTAGTTGGGCTATATTCAGTTTAGAATTCAATTCAGTCCTAATAGCATGTGCCATTTGAGCATGATCAGTGTATGCATCATTTTATCCTTTCTTCCCTCTCAAGTAGTCATCATTCGAGCACGAATATTTCCAACGAGCAGATATTATAATACCCCAAAAAATCCAAACTAATATTACAGCCATGTACAAATATGATATATAGTACATCATGGTTTTTTATAGTTTTATGAGTAATTTAGATGTATATTAAGGCTTCAAATAACTCCCAGCTATCAGACGAATCAAAACATTACTTATGCATTGAATTCTTGAGAAGGATATTGTTATAGTCAAATTCAAATGATCTTATCTCTTATTATACTTTGAATTGTTGAGCTCATGACCTATCAAAAGACAGATAATTGAATTAGATTTCCAACGATACCAATTTCGCCTAAATCCGATATTGGACCAATGAGTTATTCCTATTTTACTCCAGCATATCAGGATGGAAATAGTGTGATGATATTCGTGATAGCTTATCACATTTGTGACGCCCTAGATGAAGGTCGTCAGCCTTAGGTAGAAACCAGCTCCTAGGTCATGACATTTGTGGTAGCTTATCACATTTGTGATGCCCTATCACGTAGGTCGTCATCCTTAGGCAGAAACCAGCTCATAAGTGAGGACATTCGTGATAGCGTATCACATTTGTGATGACCTATCAACAACTGGGAATTTATTTCATAAAGGTATTTTTGTCATTTTCTTCACCTTCCATGACTTATAACCCTAATGAGGCATAATTTTTCCCACTTTTCTTCAGTTATACATCTCAAAAACCCTCTCTTATGCTCTTAACCACAAGATTAAGGTTTTCATCAAACTCATCTTTCAAAAGCAAGATTCAAGCCTTTTTCCAAGATAATAGAGAATTAAGCTTCCCAATCCAAGAACTCTCTAGCAAATCATCAAGGTTTCCTTTCTAAGGTATGCGTAGTGTTCATCTATGGATCCAATCCGTTCATAGAGCTCAAGAACCATGTTTTAAATTTTATTTTGTAAACTTTTTTGTGGTGATATGAGTATGTACATGTTAATGATTGTTGTTTGCGTTTCAATGTGATTACTAAAGGTGTTTTCATAGAATATATATGTTTGTTAATTGGAAACCTTGAATTTTACGTTTTAATATGGTGCAGGTATGAAACCCACCTATGCCTTAAATAATGCATGTAAGGTGTTTGATAAAATGCTTAGGATGCTAGAAATTCATGTTAGTGTGGTTCAATGATGTCTAAATAACAAGTCCATGTTAGCTATTTACTCCAATATGAACTCCATGCTTTTCATGTATTGCTATTGTGGTGGTATGAAGCATGTAAGGTAATGGAGATATACAACATGTACACGAAATATATCCATGCATTCCCTACAATGTTCAAGATGTTGAATAACTATATGAAATATGATATCCCCTACTTATGATATTGTGAATTGTGGACTCAAATATTGTGATCAAGTCATGTCATGTGTGTTAGTTTTCTTCTATCGAGAACTGGGGGTATTCTTACACAAAAAACATAGCTATGTGCCTAGAGCCATGTCATGTTGTCATAATAATCTCAGTCAAGCTATAATCTATAGATCTCAGTCAGTCATATTACTCAAGAAACCTCAAAAATTTCATGATCTCAGTTAACTCTCAGATAATAGTACTACTCTGTCAGTCAACAAAAGTTAGATAATTTGTCCATGTACAGTCAGTTGAGTCATATTTAGTCTCTTTAGATGGGAGTAAAAGTTAGCATCGACTGAACCCAAGGATGGGAACTCACCTACAAGTTTAGGGTGTGATTCTTAGGAATTATTCTTGTGTTCCAGAACTACGTAGCTAGCATAGGTTGAGATATCTTAGCCTAGCAGATAAGGGTTGATGAGGTGGTTTAACCTGTCAGTTTAAGGTTCCCATAGTTCTCTTTTCAAATACCTACCTGATAAGAGTCACCCACAACTATCCTTACCAGTGGCGCGGTATTGACATCTCTCCAGTTGGGGCAGAGATTAGACCCGAACTTAGCTATATACATTATTGGGGCATGTCGGTTAAAAAACTACCTCCCATATTTTTAGAATCAGTCTCAGTAAAAGAACTCAGATAGATCTTTAGATTTCAATATATCAGGACTGTCAGATACAGTCAGACTCAGTTATAGTACGGAACTCAGATAGTTCCATCAGATTCAGGATTGTCAGATACAGTCGCCCATGTTATCAAAATTTTAGTATCAGTCATATTAGCCATCAGTAAACCATGTATTAGCATACAGGAGTAGCTATCAAGCACATACGATTTTAGTTACTATGTATGCATATTTGTACTCTTACGTTCATGTTAGTCAGACAGTTAGCATTGTTCATGAATGTAAACCCTATTTATATTTAGCCTACCTGACTCGTATATTTAGTACATTCCCTCATACTGACGCATTTGCGCTATGATTCTTTCTTTTTATATTACACCATAGTTTTAGAAACACGAGTTCAAGATCAGCAGTAGCAGTAACACTTCCAGTTCGAGAGATTTAGTGAGTCCTCTTCATTCAAGGACAATATGATTTGATTTATTCATTATTATTTTAGCTAGTTATTAGTTTATGGAGTTAGTTTGAGATATGTTCCTTCAACTCCTTGTTCAGACAGCACTTTAAGGCTTTCAGATTTAGTATTCATACTTATGTTCAAATTTGATTCAGTTTTTAGTTATTTTGGGTATCTTTAACACATATGGATTTTATGTTTTGACAAATTCTTTATTCAGTTGAACCTTATGGCCTTTCATGTTTATGTTTCCACATTTTATGATATATTATGTAGTATACAGGTACAAATATTACTCATGGGTTAGCTTCGGTCCTTCGGGGTCATGAGCACCGTGTAGCATTTCAGTTTAGAAAATTGAGGTGTCACATATATCGATTAGTCCAATCATTACAGTTATATCAGCTATATCAGTTGTCATAGCTCACGTTACTAGTATTCAGTTTCATGACTATTAGACATTGTCATTCAAACTAGTTCTTCAGAATTTAAACTGTCAGAAATAGTCACTAATCTATTCAGTACATCAGTAACAGTGAAGTCATGTCGTCAGTATTCAGGCTCAATAGTCAGCATCATCATAAGTTTAGTTATAGTTGTTTATGCATGTATGTATTCTCACGTTCATATTAGTTAGCATTGTTCATGTATATAACCCTTTACATTTAGACTACCTCACTCGTATACTCACTACATTCAGACGTACTGTTGCATTTGCGCTATGGTTCTTTCTATTATGTTACACTAAAGGTTTAGAGGACCAAGCTCCAGATCAGCAGTAGCATTCCAGTGTTCAGAGTTTGCAGTGAGTCCTTCTCATTTGAGGATGATGTGATTATTGTTACATTTACTATTTAGTTGCTTGATGGAGTTAGTTGGAGACATGTTCCTTCAACTCCTTATTCAGTTTAGTTAGAGGCTTTCAGACTAGATGTTAGATTAGATATTTAGATCTCATTATTTTCAGTATTTATGACTTATTTTGGTATTGTTATACCTTTTCCAAACATGTTGTTATCAGACGTTTATTCAGTTTGAACCTTATGGCCTTTCATGTTCATGTTTCCATATTTTATGTATATTATGCAATATATATGTACAGATATCAGTCATGGGTTAGGTTGTGGTCCTTCAGGGTTATGAGCACCGGGTAGCATTCCGATTCAAAAAATTGGGGTGTTACATACGCACTTTAGTAACCACTTGGTTTATGAATCTTCTCACTAAATATGGTGTTAGGAACAAGGTGACCACTGCATACCATCCTAAAACAAGTGGACAAGTTGAGGTGTCCAACCGGGAGATTAAGTAGATACTACAGAAAACTGTAAATGGTCAGCAAAAAATAGGGTTGAGAAGTTGGATAATGCACTTTGAGCATACAGAACGGCTTATAAGATTCCCATTGGGACGTCTCCATACTTCTTGGTTTATGGAAAGGCATGCCATCTGCCTATGGAAGTGGAACATCAAGCATATTGGGTCATCAAAAAGTTAAATTTTGAGATGAAAACTATGGGGGAGAAACATTTGTTGCAACTAATTGAGTTGGACGAGTTTTGGCTCTGTTACTATGAAAATGCCAAGCTATATAAGGATAAGACAAAAATATGGAATGACAAATAAATTTAAGAGAGAATGTTTTAACCTGGACAACATATTTTGTTATTTAATTCAAGGCTTAAGTTATTTTTTTGTAAATTGCGTTCGAAATGGTCAGGATGTTTTAAGGTAGTGAGGATGATGCGTCATGGAGCGGTTGAATTGTGGAACAAAGAGAAGATAGATAACTTTTTGGTGAATGGACAATGTGTAAAGACATTATTGGGCTGATCATGGAGATAAGCATAACGTGTCCGTCACTTTTGGTGATGAGTCTGAGCTAAGTCGTGCCACGACGTAAAATAAGGAGCTATATGGAAGGAAACCCAAAAATGTAATGAAATAGGTAGTTCAATTTTTAGGTAAAGATAAAGAGTAAAATACAAAAAAGATGAGTCGTGGCACGTCAAAAACTAAGGTACTAAGTTGGAGGCAGCCCACTTTTTCTTATAATATTTTTGTTTTTGTTTGAGATGTAGAGATATGTGAAGTAAAACTAAGACGATTACCATATTTCAGGGAAGAAATTAGGTTTGGAAAAAGTCCATACCTAAAAATCAGGTAAAAAGGTTGAAAAATACACTGAAAATGTGAAGTATGAAGCTGACGCTTTGCGTCATTGGGAAGTTTGGAATTCTTAAATTCCACTAGCCTAGCGTGATACCCACATGCCGCGCCCTTGAAAATTTTTTAATTTTTAAATTCTAGTGGCCTGATGCGATACCACCATGTTACGGTGGATGGTAAATTGGTGATTGGAACTTTCCAGTGGCTCGACGTGATACCACCACATCGTGGTAGGGGTAAAAATCAGACATAAGATTTTAAATTGGCCTAACCCAACCCAACCCTCTATAAATATAACCTAAACCCTAATCCATCCACTTTTTGTCCCTTACAACCGCCACTTACCTCCTTAAACCAAATTCTCTCTCAATTTTTCTAAAGATTACCATCCTTTTATGAACAACTAATGTAAGTGCTTCAATGACTTAAATTTTCATTTTGCGTAATGAGAATTTTGATATTTTTGGGCATGATTGGAGTTTATTTGTCATAATTTTTGTACATTACAGCCCCGTATGCTATAATATTTCTTAAAATTTTTGTGATTTCTTCATCATAGTATTTATAATCTTGTGTTGATTTGATAAATTGGTAAGATAATATCAGAATAGATAAAGTGCAGGGTATATTAATGTTTTGATTAGGATATTTTATTGTTGTGATCTATTAATTTGTGGAATATGTATGGACGCATTGGTGTTACCAGCAATATGTGTGAAACAATGAGGTTTAGGAATTAAGGGAATTATGATTTTAAATTCTTAGAATGAAATCTTATTGATTACACTTTGTGTTTTGATTGCGTATATACACTTTTCGATTTTCTCTAATCATGGGGTAAATTTCACTCCATTATTATAGGATATTCACTAATTTGAGGGTATGTGATTCACATTAATGTGTATAGGGGGCTGGTTCTAGTGATATCAATTTGCTTCTGATTTCTCTTGCATTAGAGCACCTTATTTTTTTGGAATTTTGTCATTTTTAGTTTATTCAGTCAAATTTCATTAGTTTCTTCATGTGAATACCTCTATATGCGAAAGGCTTCATCAAATCAGTGATGTTTATAGTCTCTTCTTTCATAAATTAATTTGAATAGCTGTGACGATTCTGTGTATTGAGGGAATGACTATTGACCTAAGTTTATAAGATTTCTTATATGATTTAGTGTTAACTCCGCTAACTGTTTTATCCTTTCTTAGAATTGCATATTGAGTGTAAGGTGCTGAACAAATTGTTGATAATTTTAAGTAGTGCATGTTGATTTAATAGTAAGTTGAATTGAGTAATTGGGTGTCGATGGTGAAACTAGGCCAGTTTCTTATCCACTTGTGTTGGGTTTAATCATGAATTAAGTTAATATATAGCTATTATAGGACAACATCTATATGTGTGTTCACCAAATGGGGGTCATGTTTGTGGTTAGATGTGGTGTACTGCCATATGACCTATAGGGTAATAGTTTTCAGATTAAGTTGTACACAAAGTCAAGCTACATGTAGTGACATGTAAAGAAGTAGGTGCTAAGTGTATATATACCATCTTGGCTTGCTTTGGGTTATCTGATAGTTGTCACTAAGGTCAATATGACATACTTTAATGTGCTAATAGTGTTACATAGGAGAAGTCTGAGTACCCTATTTTCTGAATCATGCGCCTTAACTAGCAACTAAGTTTGGGGTGGTAATGTACCCCTATTCCACTCTCAGTTTAGGCTAGTCCAACCTCTATTTCACATATTTATTTATTTGTTGCATCTGTTGTCTTACACAGGTATCATAAAGCCCCAACCAATTAAAAGAAAGGCAAAGGCTTGTTCTTCTGCACCTGTAAGGACCAAAGCAGGCCATCTGAGACCTAACTCACTATGGTACCTCGGGCTCCACCACTTCACCATGGGTATGTCCAAAAATTTATATTTAAGGCTATTAAAAATGTTGGAAAGCAATGGTACTCAAAGTATATGAATGTTATGTACATTCCTGAGGTGTTCATTGATCGTGCAAGCTTACCGAGGGAATGCCCATCCATGGTACGATGGATTGAGCAGCTCAATATGAATTTTATCTTTTATCAGCCTACTGAGTGCAACTTGCACTTAGTTCACAAATTTTATGCTTATTGGGACCCAAGTGACCCTGATCATAAGTTGAAGATTCATGGGAAGGTAGTTTGATTCACTGATGTTGACATTAAAGAGTTGTTGGGTATACCGGAGACAAACCCAAATTTTTTGAAGTAGTTTATAGTTTCTCCCCCTTATGCGTATATCAGACATCTAATATATGGTACACACTCCTCAGCTAGATGGATTAGTTATCGTGTCACTAATTTGCACTCTTCTTTTTCTTATGCCTAGATAAACGTGAAGGCTAGGATGTAGGGTCGAGTTGTGTATCTCTACTTGATTTAGGGAAAGCATATGATGGAGGTTACTAGGGATCAAGTATGTTTGATATATGTGCTGATGTGTGATAATGTTGATGTTAATGTAGGGCATGTGTTTTTTCTGCTATGAAGAAAGAGCGTACCCAGGCGGGGCATAGTTTTGGTTTTAGAGGTTTGGTGACTCAATTTCTGTAGAGGCACAGGGTAGATGAGGAGGAGCTGGACTATAATCCTGAGGTTATTACTCACCTTGTGGATATCACTACAGCTAGGAGCGCATCTGGGAAAAATGGCCTAATTTTGAGCATGGCGGAGCGCTAAACCCGAGTTAACGAGATTTCAGCCAGAATGTATCTTCTTCAGATATTGCAGTTGAACATTGGGGGCAAACTAGCCACACCAGAGGAGATTTATGTTGTAAAGTTAGAACCCACTCGGGCATCATACTAGGACGTTGCTGCAGATTGGCCCAGATTCTTTTAAGCCTGTTTATAATGATATACCGACTGATGAGGAGCGATGGTACAAGAACTCAGATATGGAGTCGAATGAGGAGGACCAGTATGATGATAGAGCTGATGAGATGGTGATGATGTGGATGGGGCCGCTGATGACAAGACTTCCATAGTTCCATTTGAGTGACAAGGGAGTAGGCTGCTACCCTACCATATGTTTAGTTGAAAGTACTAGGAAAGTGCTTTATTTAAGGGTGGGGTAGTTGCTTTGTCTTTTGATTCTTCATCTTATTTCTTTTTATTCTGGCTGGCTGGACAATTTTTATTTACCGTTTGTTCGTTTTTTCAAGTTCTAGCTATTCGAAACACTGGTCTCTAATAGTTAGTAACTTTGTTGGATTGATTTTCTCTCTTTGGCATTTATCGCATATGACTTTTAGTTTAAAGTGTTGGGTCTCATTATTTTTTCCCTCATTGGCAAATTTCAGTTTCAAGTATTTATTTTTGCCCTTTTTGGTAATTCAAAATAAATAGTCATAATTAGTAGCCCTCCCCTATGATAGATGGACGACGACCGTCTAAAGGGGAGTGGGTCGTAAGAAGGAAAGAATAAATGAGAACCTAATCACGATCTTAGAGGAGTGTATGGTGTGGGTCATCTTTGTAGTGATTTGAATTAAATTTGATTTTAAAATGGTAACGACCAAAAATCACCTCCCAGGATGTCACACGGTGGTTAGGGCTATAAGTAGCCCTAAGCTAACCCTTTGAGCCTATCATTTCTCATAATAACTCATTCAAGAAGGAATATACAAAATACTATCACTTTCATATCAAATAAAAGGAAATACGAAGGTAATACTCGGTCCAAACGACCGTAATACTAGAAATCTCAACACAACCATAGTCCGATAACTAGTCTGACAAAGCCTCTACTACTCCATGAACTCGAGAGCCATTCCGACAGGTCCCCAACTGAATCAAACTAAATTTAAAGTAATAACATAAATACTCTAATACTAAAATGTCTAAAGATAGGTCCTCGGACCATAAGAACTTACCATTGTAGAAATGTAAACGAAGGTACTCGGGAATCACTGACGAGGGTGGGACACTTGAACCTACATTATAAGAAAATGTAGAACATAAACGTATATATGAATAAGCACTTGAGAATGTAATGATTATATGGGGTTGTATGCATTTACATAAAACAATATCGATATTCTTTAATCAAATCATGCATGCAAATAGGAATGACACACACGGCTTGAATAAGTGTAAAATGCAAAGCTCATAAATTATGTAGAATGAACCATGTAATACAAATGTCGTGAATCATTATACTTTGTCTTTAAAATCTGCGCTCTCCTCTTATTCTCATTACTCATAGGATGAAGGAAGCTTTAAACAATACTTTGAACTTATGCATTTGTCTCTTGGAGGGTAAAACTTCTTTAATTCTGAAGAACTTATAACCCTTTTGAACTCAAACACGTGGAACTCGAAAGCATATGACTTTAGTTTAAAAACTAATAATCAACTCTTATTAGTAGAGAAAAATACTTTTTTCTTTTGAAAATAATCAAAAGCAATTCTTTCATTTTAGAAAATATCTCATCTCAAAGCTTTAGGGAAAATATTCGATGTCAATCGAAAATACTTTAGTTTAGGGAGGTTCTCTTAACCGACATAAACCGTGTGAGCTACATGGAGTCCAGCATCTTGTCCTCTAAAGGAAGAAACCTCATGTTGGGGAGAGGCGTCATACTCTTGCCAAGGAGTATAACCTTGACTCATTGATCACTTATCCCAGTCTCGAGCCCAATTATCTCTGCCTCAGGCCTAAAATATCAGACCTATGGTGGTACGTTGTTCTGGGGTAAGAAACCATGGTAAATTATCTAACTCGGTGATAAAGACTACTCCCTTTAGTTTATCTCGCTCATCTCATGGAAATCCACTTTCAAAATAATCTCACGGTTCATAAGAACCCAACAATCAAATTTCTAATCTCATGTGGTAGAGTGGATTACAAAACTCTATCACCATTAGGTCAAAACATTTCTCATTAATCTCAAAATACTCAAATCATGGGTGCTTATAACACAATAGTTTATAAAATTGCAAGTCTCAAGTAGGGCTTAGTGACCCATAATTAAATCTCAAGTTAAAACTCAACATAATGAATAATAGATAGCATATAGATTCATAATTCATGTAGAAATCTGGAAGTAACAGTAATTTGTCTCAATATATCAACATACTCATATACTTCAATTTCTAGAACATTGAAACTCTTAAATTCTGAAGGAGTAACAACATAGGGTATAAACTCCGCTTCAATTTCTTAACAAAATATACAAAATCATGCTATTTGTCTTTCAATTCATGGGAAACATCAAAATATTTCAATCGATAACAATGGGTGAAAAACCGTAATTCAATATCATGTAAAATCTCATAGATTGGAGAAAATTATAGTTTAAATAAGCCTTTGGGCACAAGGGTGATAGGATTACCCTTGTTCAAAACCTCACCTACCTTAGATTATGAAATTGGATGAACAGGCTTGCTTCAAACTCGTCTTCTTACTCTTGAGAGAGGGTTCTTGCAACCCTTGAACTTGGGGAACGTAAATCTCAACTCAATTTGTAGAATCTATGGTGAGTTCTTGGATTTCTTGGAGAAAGGTTTTAGATTTGATCTATAGGGAGAAACCCTAGATCTCTTGTGTTATGGATGATTAATAAAGTCATTTGCTTCATTTGGAATATATCCGATGGATAAAAGAGTGGAAATACCAAAAAATTCCCTTTAAAGAAAGAAGTTAAAATACTAAACTGGGGCTGCGACGGTTGAAGCAATGGTCCATCGCTAGCCTAATGGTCCGTCGGATCGTCCGTCGCACATTGGTTGGAGAAAAAAAACACTGCCTTGATGTGATGGTCTCAACGATGGTGCGATACAAAATCGATGGTCTATCGGATTATCCATCGCACATTGGCCAGGATGAGGCCAAACTACCTCAGTAGTGACCGTCTTACCGACGGTCCATTGCAGTCTTGATGGTCCATCGTTTGACCATCGCAATTGGGCCAGAAAAAAGAGTTGCTGCCTTGGTTGCGGTGGTTCGGGCGGCGGTCCATCATACACTAGACGGATGGTCATCCTGTCTGTCATACCTGGGTGGTTCCCATAACTCTTGGTAAAACGGTCATAATTCCCACCCTGATACTAGATTTGGCTTAAATTGTATCGTTGGAAAGATAATTCAATTCTCTACACTATATGAAGTCATTTTCAGAAAAATTCCACATGATTAAAACACTAATCACTTGGAAAGTTTCTTGTCAATCTTTTAGGGTCGGAATTACACTTCACTTAACACGCTCAAGGCTCAAACTACAAGGAAACTTTGCAGGGTCTTACAAAAACATTAAAGTGTCTTGATTTTGAAAGGGATTTAAGTATAAATGTTTTAATCTCGATAGGTGAAATCTGATATGTTGACTTAATTTTGAATTCAATAAAGGATGAGATCGGGAACCTTAAGGATTCGACTTGATTTTGAGCATGCACTGTGAGTGTGAAGATTTTCTTATATTATACATGTATAGGAATGTATATAACTTGCCCGTTGTATTTATAAATCAAATAAAAGGTGTTGGGTGTAGAGAGTGATGTAGGTATTTCTTTGATAGCTGCAGTTTTAGCTTTAATATACCTACCCTTGTGCATAGTCCTAGTCAACTCCGTTAAGCCTTTAGCCTATTCTTTGGTAGCCGTATATGTAGCTCGATCCTTTCTTTGATAGACCATAATTTTATCTAAATAATCTTCTAAGCGTTTTAGTATAAAATCAAGAAGAGTTAGGAGTTTTAAAAATATGAAGGAAAAGGTGAAATTGAAGCCCCAAAGAAGTAGTTATTGATTTTGAAAGTTTGAAATATGGATGGGAGTTAGTAATGAATGAATTGTGCTTCAAAAGTTTCTAATTTGAGCCTGAAATATTACAATAAACATGTTTTTGCCCTAGCCATTTTGGATATTGTGCACCTTTATGAAGGAAAGTTTCTTAAGTTGAGGGTGACAATCATAGGGGTGCATATCATAAAATAGGTGAGGAAAAGAAAATATTAATTTTGAGGAAAAGTTACATACTCCCACTATGATCCGGGTGAATAAGCTTAATGGGGTAAAAATAAAGAAAGGGGGAGATAATAGAGGTATAAATTAGGTGTTGGAGAATTGATTCAATTGATAGTTCTTGTATTAAAGTGCTTAGGTCCAATAGTTACTATTTCCCAAATAGTACCTACCCATCCCCTAGCTTTCATTACAACCCTAAAAGACCGAGTTTATTTCTCACCCCAACACCTGACTATTAGTGGAGTAGTACACTAAGGGCAAGCTTATGGTTCATTAACTAGCTTGTACGAATTCTTTATTGAGAGAGAGCAAATTGATTTTGATATTCCCCTTATTTTTGCATTGATATTATTGTGAATTAAGTATGGGGAGGTTTTCTTTGTGCGAGGATGCATGCCGATGAAAGTACAGTTACTTGTTGTGTTTCTGTATTGAGTACTTTTGATTGAGTTCACCAACACGTTGGAAATTCATTGTTGAGAAAGAAAAATTTGAAATAACTTGTCCCATGTGCTAAAAATGTTATGACATGTGTGTGTAGGAATACAATATTGCAGAGTGTAAGTGCCCATTGCAAATAACTTTAAGATTGTGGTGTAATGATAAAGTGATAATGCTTTTGATTTAAATTGTTTGAGAATGAACAAGGTTTTAAGTGTGGGGTGGTGATCTTGGGCATATTTATATGTTCAAAGCACCAATATGCACCCAGATTTGGACTTGTTTTGAGAACTTTAATGTGAATTCTTGGATATAATTCAGCTTTAATTCCGTTTCATGCCTAATGGATACGATTAGTGCTTTCAAGGGTAGAATCTTGATGAATTAGATGCTATTGGATACATTGATGATATGAAATGGTGGAAGGAATAAATTACATGGGAACATAAATCAGAAAGGCAAGATAGATATCAGAAATCCATATTGGTCCAGTCATCGCATTGCGCCAACCAAGAAAATGGCGTTGGTCAAATTCCAGTGGAGAAGCACAATTATAGTGCATCGCAAAGAGGCTCAAATTCCCATTTGGAAAAATCCAGTATTGATCTGAGATTATGGAGACAGTGAAGAAGGAAATCATAGTTATCACTCTCCAATGTTGGTCCGTTATTTCACTGCATCGTAGTGCAAGCCTAGTTGCCAATTTTTGAGACCTGGAAGTTTAGAGTGTCAAGGAGGAAGGAGAATTAACAATTGTGAAAAACTAGTGGCTCACTGCTATTATGGTGCATCGCGGTGAGGATAAATTTCAGAATTTTTGCTTATTAATGGAATTCCGCAATTACACAGATTTGAAAAGAAATGGCATTTGGGGGCATGGAGCGATACCCCGTCTGACAAGATCGGGAAGATTTTTAGTATTTTGTCCCCGTTATAAAAGGAAAAGTCCAAGATAATTTGGGCGACTTTTGGCAAGCATAGCAGCGGCGGAAAAGCACAAAATTATCTCTTTTAGTGTTCTTTGACATTCTTTTTAACTTCTTTACTTCAAGATTTATTATTGGTATGATTAATTACTTATTTTGGATGTTGAATTCAAACATGAGTGGCTAAATACCTTTGTTCTTGGGTTAAGTCCAAGAACATGATTACTCTTCGATATTCTTTGTAGTAGTTTCTTTTTGGATTATCATCTGGTTTGTTCTTAATTTCTTGAACTTACTATTTTGATGAATGGCCACCATTAGAATAAATCAATATTTCTATGTGAATCCGGGAGTAGAATCTTAGGATAGAACAAAGAAATTAAGGAGCAAGGTTCTTATCCTTTTATTAAATAATGGGTTTGAATTAGCATCTAGGATACGGATATACCAAGAAGCCTTGTTTAGTTCAGTTGAAAAAAGACAACTTTATGGATCTAGAAGAATAGTTGTATGTCTGCGAGAGTGGTAGTTCCAATATTTAATAGAAAGAAGATTTGAGGTCGGGAGACCAAGATCGTAGCATAAACCTTGTGAATCAACAACCCGATAACCAATTAGACTGCGATAAGAATAGAGATTTGTATGATAGTTCAACATACCTTAACCCGAGAATTATTATCATTATTTTTTACAATCATTGCTTTCTTTGTTCTAGTCATAAACTTTTTTTCTTATTTATTAATTTGTGTTCTTATTCCTAAATTCACAATCATCTTGATAATTAACAACACTTAATACCTCATTGTCAAAAACTAAAAGTTGGGTAAATTTCTAGTTGCTTAGTCCTCATGGGAATGATATTTGACTATCTAAGTCACTACATTACGTGTACAATTGCATGTACTTGCGTGTGCGTTTGGACCGAAACACCTTCCTTCACCATGAAGTATCGCTTCTCCCAATTTAAGACTAGGTTGAATTGTTCACATTGCTGCAAAGCCTTCCCTAAATTCACAAAACACAAATCAAAGGAATCACCTTCCACAAAAAAGTTATCCATCAGCACTTCCAAAGTGTCCTCCAACATATCTAAAAAGATCAACATCATACACCGTTGTAACATAGATAGTGAATTACACAATTCGAATGGCATTCCTTTGAATGCAAACATTCCATAGGGGCATCAGAAAGTTATTTTCTCATGAATCAGCAAAATCCATATTCGATTGTACACTAAATAACCATTGAGGAAACAGTACCAACCCTTTCCTGCCAACGAATCAAGCATTTGGTCCATAAAGGGAATTGGAAAATGATCTTTCAACATCTAGGAATTTATCTTCCTATAATCCACACAGAATTGCCAACTAGTCACCGGTTTGAGTGGAATTACATCATTACTTTCATTTGCTACAACTGTCTACCTCGTTTCTTAGGTACGCTCTGCATGGGGCTCACCCACTTACAGTCAGATATTGGGTATACCTATAACACCCCGAGATCCCACCCTGAGACGTCACACGATGCTTATGGACCCAAAGGAGAATAAGCTAACCCTTTTCTGATATCTGAACTTGTATACTGCATAATATCTGAAAAATGTAGAAACTTGCAATAAGGTGCAACACATCTATACATGCTCAATACTAAAAACTGAATACTAATATATCCATCTGAAAAGACTCTAACTACCTGAACTTTGGAGTTGATGGGACATATCCCCAACTAACTCCATCAACAGAAAATAAAAAAAGTCTGAAACAATAGTAGCAAACTGAGACTCATCCTCGAAAGAAGACGACTAACTACTATTGCTGTTGACTGGGACCAAACTGCTGAGGATAAACTTGATCTAGTGCCTCTGAACCTATAATGTTAAATAAAACACCATAGCGTAAATGTGTTAGTACAAAAATGTACCGAGTATGTAGACGGTGTAGGTTAATGCAAGGGTTCATGCATGCACAATATCTAAACTGAATAATCATGAAAATGCCGCATGAGAACACCTATATTAATGCATAGAACATGAACACAATTATCGTAACTCTTGATAATGAAACTCAAATACCAGTTACTGCAGACTAAATGCACTACTGACACTGAGATACTGAATCACTAACTCATCCGATACAGATAACTGAGGATCTAGATATGCTTACATGAATGACTGAATTCTTGGACTTAATACTTTCGACTAACAGGATTAGAGATCAACCTTTCTAACGGATGATTTTAGAAGCTTTATCAATGATAAGAAATCTGATTATATCTAAATCTGACAACAAGAATACTCAATAGAAATATGATACTGTGATCAATCCTTTCTGACAACATATCTCTGAATATAATATCAAATAACTATATTTGAGACCAAGTCAATATGATGGGATGGCCCATAAATCAACAAAACTATCTGAGTTCCTCACAATGATAGATGACTTTATCTGACAGTCTTTATTTCTAAAGACTAATTCTGAAACTCTGACTGAATCTGAAACTGAACCTGTCGGAAGTAGTCAGTTAACCGACATGCACCGACCTACCATATGTGGGGTCCAACCTATTCCCCATTTGGAGGGGTGTCATTATCGCGCCACTGGTAAGACAACTCTATGTGACCCTCATCTAGCAGGTTCTCAAATAAGAACAGTGGAGCCCTCATCTACCCTCATCTAGCAGGTATGATGTCTCTCATCCACCCTCAACTAATAGGTGTGATATCTCAACCTACGATGGCTATATAATTTTGGAGCAGAAGGATTGTTTCTAAGGATCCCACCATCCACTAGTAGGATAGTTCCCATCCTTGAGCTCGCTTAGTGCTAGTTTCTATTACCAACTAAAAGACTCAAAACTGAATTCTCAACTAAACATTGGTTAAATTGAATCAGACACAGATCATATTACTCAAAAGGTCTGACTGAGTTACGCTAAGATCACTTGGTTCTGTATATGACGAAAAAGTTATCGAATCGTGGTATCTGACTGACGATATAGAGGTTAAATAGATTAATCGAATCACTTCAGAGATTAGGATTTAATCACTTGAATACTATTAGAATTGAGTTGATTACAGGTCTGAAGCTAGATTACTAGCGATAAAGTGATTATAGAGATAGCTGAGTTTACTGAGCTTTATTAAGCTTCCCATTTGTCTGAGGATACAGAGTTCTATAGTTCACTAAGTTAAGAGAATCATGGATCGATTGTAGTTATCGAGAAACTAACACAGGCTCTAGATAACAACTTTATTTTTAGGTATAAATACCCCCAGGAATCAATAACATTAAAGTAAGACATAATCATTCTTTACCACAAATCATTCATGCATTATCATGGTCATCCATTCATCACTACAATTATTCATTCATCATTACAAGCATTCATTCATCATTACAATCATTCATGTATCATCACAATCATTAAAGTATCACTTCAAGTAGTTGGTCATCATAACATACTTTCCCTCTTAAGATCCTTAGGTCATCGCATTAAGTATTTAGGAAATATAGACCTCTATTCATCATCACAACCGCAAACAAGTCACTCCAAACCTTTAAGGATCATCAATATCGGTGCACCATCATATACTAGCCAGGGGAAGACATGCTATTAGATTATACCCTATTCAATGAGATCTTACATCAAGTACTTCATACCCATATCGGTCTTGTAATTTATTTGGATATCACTTAATTTGGGGGAAACTTCATACTAACACGTTACTATTTACTTGCTAACTACTTGACATGTATTAAAAGCTTAGCATATATCAAAGATCACAAAATCAGGGAATTTACAACCATTATATGTCAACTTGTTCACTAGGGTTTTCGAAAAACCACTAGACACGACCAATTTTAAACCTACTTAGGGATTTTATGCTATCTTGGCACATTTCACTCACTACGGCATTTTATCAAACTTTAGGCATGCATGGACTAGCTCACAATTTGGGGTTTCCTATTCAACATACTATAGTGGCCTTTATGCTTCACCTGTGATCTTTATGAAACCTTTGGGGAACGTTCTTCACTTATTCAACCATTTTTACACCCAAAAATCATGAACACATCACATGGAAAAACAACTTCAATAGGGTCTATCACAAACAACACATGAATTCCACATACTAGGGTCAAAGCATATAAATTTTGTAGGCAAACATAAATCAAAACTCAACAACACATTAAATATCCATTTCAACTTTTACAAATCATTTACAACTCATAAACATTAAAATCTTTTAATTTTAAAAAAGGTTCTTGAGCTTCTTGGATGAAGGGGCCCAAGAATCAACATCTACAAACCGTAACCTTTGAAATTAGATGAACTTTAGTGCTTGAATCTTTATCCACACTTGAAATAAAAAAATTCTTGAAGCCCACACTATGTGAAACTTGATTCTTGAAGAAACCTTGAAGAATTTATGGATGAATTTTGAAAGATTAGGGTTTTTGAATGAAACCCTAGATATTCTTGAGAGAATTGGAAAAGAAAATGATGGAATTAGGGTTTGAATGAGGGTTTCTCATATTTATAGATGCTCAAAAAAGGTTAGAAATGACCAAAATATCCTTGCAAAAATGCCCTTAAATTTCTGGAATAGTATACTTGACACCATCCGTGATAGGCCCCCAGGTCCATGATAGGCCATCACGAATGGTTGTAACAAAAGTGATCCAAATTTTTGATTTTCTACCCAGGCTGATAACGTCGTCAGAAATGTCATCAGAATGTGATGACATCTTGAAAAAGGTCATCAGAAACATGATATCCCGTTAGAAACATTGCCACTGTTTTCTAGCTTGACATGCTGGAGTAAAATGGGCATAAATCTAATCTTTGCTCCGATATCGGATTTAGGCGAAATTGGTATCATGGAAAGGTAATTCATAGATATTTCATTTGATATATAGTAAGCCACCCAGTTCTTTATATACACCGAGTTATGATCAATTTAAATTTACCCAAATTTTGACGGTCACTAAAACTTTAACAATAGGAAAGTTTTGAACTGGTTCATGAGTTAGGACACCTATATGATATTAATTCATTCTCAAATAGAATCCCACACGGTACAAAGTATTTCATACATGGTAGGATATTTCTAAAATATTTTGACTAGGATTTTTGCTTTACCAAATATGCTCTAAGTCTCAGACTGGAAGAGGATTTTATGGGGCATTACATTATCTCCCCCTTGAGAACATTCGTCCTCGAATGTCGTTTGATAGACTTAGATTATAGATCAGCAAAACTTACTTAAGAAATAGAAACATCTCAGATCAGGACTACACAATTGGAACAACTGACATATAGAGTTCTCTCACTAGGCATGCATATATGATTCATGGAATACTCGACTGATGGTGCTCATAGATGAATTCTTATAATACACATGCATATCTGATGCATGGACTTATAACTAGGATGATCTCATGAATACACGACAGAACACACGTTAACAAGTTGAACTCTTTCTACTAAATACGCATATCTAATGCATGAATGTCTGACTAAGCTGACTTTTGAATATATGACATGACAATGCAACAATCGTTGATGCTAACTTTATAAGGAAAATTTGAACAAGCGTGGAGATAAATCTAATGGCATCCAACATCAAAATACTATGGGGTATCTCCCCCTTGGGACTCTATGTCCCTCCAAATAAACTTTGCTAAAATACTTGAGTGGTGCGCAGGGCACCTACAGGCTTCGTCATGATTGATTGATCAAGATCTTAAAATTATGCATGGCTCATGCTAACATATAAGCTCAAAATGAGAGAAAAGGATCTATCAATGTATAACATAAATATGAAGGGCTCATTTTCAAGGGATCTTTCCCAATCAAGGCGAGCCTGAAGTACATATAATCTACTATGAGTTGAAGGAAGACTATGCTGACTTTGGGGACCTAGATTAGGACAATCTCAAGCTTTGTGACCGGTCTCATCATATCTAAAGCACACATCACTACTGTCTCTACATACACCATTATGATTCTTACCATATTCTTCACATAACGGGTAGGTACGAATACCACTAGTACTACTCTGGGATTTGGAGCTTGGCTCACCCTCAAATCTGACACCCCCAACTGTAGGTGTGAGTATACTAGATAAAGATGGAGCTGGAACTAAAAATTTTTGACCATACTGAGAACTACTAATACCTTGAGACCCTGATTGTGAGAAACCACGACTACCTATCTAGGCTTTCTTATTTACTCTCCCTCTCTCCTTCATCTTATCTGCCTCAATCTATTCTACATGAATTATTAGCCTAGAAAGATCCATATCTCTATTAAGCATAGCAGCTCTACACACTTTCAAAACATCACTTGATACCCCAGTTAAAAACATACTCATACCCACTCTAGAGTCAGCTATCAAGTCGGGAGAATACTTAGCTAATTGTCAAACTTAAGACAATACTCTTTCACTGTCATGGAGCCTAGCCTTAGGTTTATAAACTCTTCAACCTTAGCTTCTTTCATTTCTAGCGGGAAAAACCTATCTATAAAGGCACTCTAAAACTCTTTCCAAGTCACGGGAGCTGCATTCTCCCTTATATTTTTCTCTCACATCACTACCTAATAATGAGCAATATTTTTTAACCTATAAGATGCTAAATCAACAATCTCCTTCTCTGACACATGCATAATCTGGGTGATATTCTTTACCTCCTCAAGAAACAACTATGGATCCTCACCTACTACTGACACAAAGAATTCGGGCGGTTCATTTTCATGAAGCTCTAATCCTGGCTGCGGCAGAATTCCCATTTTGCTGAGGTGGGACTGCAGCCTGACGGTTGCCATAAACATTAGTCACCACGTAGGCTAGCACCTAGAAAGTTGCCCAAAACTCTGAATATGACACACTCTCACTTTCAGGATCTACTGGCTGAGGGGCTAATCATCAACCCTATGGACAAATTCTCTGTAAGGAGGAATACTCTGTAAAAGAAAGAATGAAGTGGATTAGACTGAGGATCAACTTGATCTCATGCTAACTCGCACAAAATAATCACTGAAAGAAGAGGAACTGGTCCTAAGAACATCCTATAGCCTCTTGTACATAAATGTGGCTTGCTACACACTCATGTACAAGACCCTACTAGATGCGACTTTTTAGACTTTCTAGGTACTCTTGAACCTTAGGCTCTGATACCAAGTGTGTAATGCCCCGAGATCTCATCCCAAGATGTCACACGGTGCTTATGGACCCAAATGACCATAAGCTAACCCTTATTTGATATATGTACCTGTACACTGCATAATATCTAAAAAATATGCAGAAACTTGCCATAAGATTCAACACATCTATACATACTAAAAACTAAAAATTGAATACTAATACATCCGTCTGGAAAGCCTCTACTATCTGAACTATGGAGTTTATGGGACATTTCCCTAACTAACTCCATAAACAAAAAATAAACTAAGTCTGAAACAATAGTAGTAAACTGAGACTCGTCTTCGAAAAAAGAGAACTCTCTGCTATTGAAGCTGACTGAAACCAAACTGCTGAGGATAAATTGGATCATGTGCCTTTGAACCTATGGTGTCAAATAAGACACCATAGCATAAATATGTTAGTACAAAAAGGTACCGAGTATGTAGATGGGGTGGGCTAATGTAAGGGTTTATGCATGCACAATATCTAAGCTGAATAATCATAAAAATGCCATATGAGAACACTACATGAATGCACAGAATATAAACACAATTATCGCAACTCTAGATACTGAAACTTAGATACCACTTTACTGCAGACTAAACTTGCTACTGACTCTGAGATACTAAATCACTAACTCATCTGATACTGATAACTGAGGATCTGGATATGCTTACATCAATGACTGAATTCTTGGACTTACTATTTTTGACTGATAAGATTAGAGATGATCCATTCTAATAGATAATTTAGGAAGCTTTATCAATGATAAGAAATATGATTATATCTTAATCGTGCAACAAAAATACTAAGTAGAAATCTTATACTATGATCAAGACTGTCTGACAACATATCTCAAAATATAGTATCAAATAACTGTATATGAGACCAAGTCTAAATGATGGGATGGCTCATAAATTATTGGAACTACCTGAGTTCCTCACAATGATAGATGACTGTATTTGACAATCATAATTTCTGAAGATTGATTCTAAAACTGAGTGTGAATCAGAATCTGAAATTATGGGAAGTAGTCACTTAAGCGACATGCCCCGACCTACCATATGTAGGGTTAAACCTGTGCCCCAGTTGGAAGGGTGTCATTACCACGCCACTGGTAAAGACAACTTTATGTGACCCTCATATAGTAGGTACTCAAATGAGAATGGTGGAGTCCTCATCTAACAGGTTAAGCCACCTTATCTACCCTCATCTAGCAGGTATAATTCCACTCATCCACCCTCAACTAACAGGTTTGATGGCTCAACCTACGCAGACTTTGTAGTTCTGGAGCATAAGGATTGCTTCTAAGAATCACACCCTCTACTAGTAGGTGAGTTTCCATTCTTGAGCTCGCTCTGTGCTAGTTTCTACTCCCAACTGAAAGACTAAGAACTGAATCTCAACTGAATACTAGCTAAACTGAATCTAACACTGATTATATTACTCAAAAGGTCTGATTAAGATATACTGAGATCACGTGATTCCGTATCAGACGGAAAAGATATCGAATCAGGGTATCTGACTGACAATACAGATCTTGAATAGATTACTCGAATAGCTTCTGAGATTAGGATTGAATCACTTGAATACTATCAGAACGGAGCTGATTACAGGTCTGACGCTAGATTACTAGCGATATAGAGATTACAGAGATAACTGCGATTACTGAACTTTCTTAAGCTTTGCACTTATCTAAGGATACAGTGTTCTGTAGTTTAGTATGTTCTGAGGATCATGGCTCGATTGGAGTTAACGAGAAATTGACACGGGCTCTAGACAACAACTTTTTTTTAGGTATAAATACCCCTATGACTCGATAACATAAAAGTAAGACATAATCATTCTTTATCACCACTCATTCATGTATCATCACGGTTATCTATTCATCACTACAATCATTCATTCATCATTACAAGCATTCATTCATCATTATAATCATTCATGTATCATCACAATCATTAAAGCATCACTTCAAGTAGTTGGGCATCATAACATAATTTCTCTCTCAAGTTCCTTAGGAAATTGCATTAAGCATTTAAGAAACATAGACTTCTATTCATCATCACAACTGCAAAAGGGTCACTCCAAACCTCTAAGGATCATCAACATCGGTTCACCACCATATACTAGCCTAGGGAAGACATGCTATTAGATTATACCCCATTCAACAAGATCTTACATCAAGTACTTTATACCTATATCGGTCTTGTCATGTATTTGGATATCACTTGATTTGGGGAAACTTCATACTAACATGTCACTATTTACTTGCTAACTTGACATGTATAAAAAGCTTAGCATATATCAAAGAGAAAAAAATTTGGGAATTTACAACCATCATATCTAAACTTGTTCACTAGGGTCTTTCAACAACCACTATACATGACCAATTTTACATCTACTTGGGGATTTCATGCTATCTTGGCACATTTCACTCACTAAAGCATTTTATCAAACACTAGGCATGCATGGACTAGCTCACAATTTGGGGTTTCCTATTCAACAAATTATAGTGTCCCTTATGCTTCACCTAATCTCTTTATCAAACCTATAGGGAATAGTCTTCACTTATTCAACCTTTTTTACATCCAAAAGTCATGAACACATCACATGAAAAACAACATCATGAGGTTCTGTCACAAATATCACATGAATTCCACATACTTGGGTCAAAGCTCATAAATTTTGTTGGAAAACACATATCAAAACTCAACAACACATTAAACATCCATTTCAACTCTTACAAATCATTTAAAACTCGTAAACATAAAAATCTTTTAATTTTAAAAAAGGTTCTTGAGCTTCTTGGATGAAAGGGACCCAAGAATCAACATCTACATACCTTACCTTTGAAATTGGTTGAACTTTAGTGCTTAAAACTTTATCCATACTTGAAATAAATAAATTCTTAAAGCCCACACTATGAGAAACTTTATTCTTGAAGAAACGTTGAAGAATTTATGGATGAATTTTGGAAGATCCAGGTTCTTGAATAATACCCTAGATATTCTTGAGAGAATTGGACAAGAAAATGATGGAATTAGGATTTGAATGAGGGTTGCTCATATTTATAAAGGCTAAAAAAAGGTGGTAAATATCCAAAATACCCTTGCAAAAGTGCCCTTGAATTACTGAAAAAATATACTTGATGCCATCCAAGACAGGCCGTCAGGTCCGTGATAGGCCGTCACGAATGATCGTTACAAAAGGGGTCCAAATTATTAATAACGTCGTCACCATTTTTTGGCTTGACATGCTGGAGTAAAATGGGCATAAATCCTTTCTCTGATATCAGATTTTGGTGAAATTGATATCGTTGGAAATATAATTTAAAGATCTTTCATTTGATATTTATAAAGTGACCCAGTTCTTTATATACAAAGTGTTATGGTCGTGTTAAGTTGACCCAAATTTTGACGGTCACTAAAACTTGAATGTTAGAAAAGTTTTCAACTCGTTCATGAGTTAGGGAACCTCTATTATGTTAATTCATGCTCAAATAAATTTCCACATGATTCAAAGTATTTCATACTTGGGAGGATATTTCTAAAACATTTTGACTTGGATTTTTTCTTTACCAAACATCTCTAAGGCTCAAACTGGAAGAGGATTTTGTGGGGTATTACAACACCACTCGAACCTTAAGTCACTTTATTATTTCCTTCTTTACCACTTCTTGCATTGGTGGATTCAACCTGCGCTGATGTTCAATCGTAGGAGCACATTCTTCTTCCAACTAGATCTTATGTGTCTAAATTCCAGGTGGATGCCTATGAGTTCGGCAATAGTCCACCCAATAGATCACTTATAGTGCCTCAGTGCAGAAATAAGAGCCTCAACCTGATGCTCCACTAAATTTTCTATAATAATAATTGGTAAAGTATTTCCATCACCTAAAAACACATACTGGAAATGGCCTGGCAGCTTCTTCAATTCCAACACCGGTGGTTCTTCAATCAAAGGCTGAGTAGGAAGTTTTGTATGATTTTTTAATTCCAAACCTAGCTTTTAAGGGGCTTAAGAGTAAGACCTTATTTTGATCAATGCATAAATGGTCTTATTGTACTCATCAATTCCCTTGCTGTTCATGTTTCTCAACACTATAAATAATGTTTCAACCATAAATCTTTCTTCAACTGATACCTCTTGACTATCTTTAAAAAACACATCAATAATTGAAACAATATTCATCTTCTTCTGTTGCGTCATAAATTTGTATACATCAAAGCTAACCTCTTCTTCATTGAGCCTAATTGAGCTATAAATCGATTAGTACTATCCCATTCTCTAAGAACGATCTATCCAAGATGATAGGTACTTTGAAATCCATATTACAATCCAAAATCACAAAGTCTACTAGGAATATAAAGCTAGCCACCTTAAGAAGAACATCATAAATAATTCCCATAGGTCTCTTCACCGACTTGTCATCCATCAGAAGTCAGATATTAGTAGGTGTAGGATCTCTCAAGCCTAACTATTTAAAAACTATAAATTACATAAGGTTAATTCTTGCTTTAAGATCAGAAAGGGCTTTTGCGAAGTTAAATGATTCGATAGTACATGGAATAGTAAATGTTCTAGGGTCAGCTTTCTTCTGTACTAGAGATCTCAAAGCAATGGCGCTACAAATATGAAAATTATCCACTAATTCATAGCTCACTATCCTTTTCTTCGACACAAGGTCTTTTATGAACTTGGCATAACCCGTCATCTGCTCTAGTGCCTCAACTAAGGAAAATATGGCCATGAATTCACTAGCAACTAGTTCAACATGGCCATGAATTTGCTAAATGTGGTCTCATCTACCTTCTTATTTAATATTTGTGGGAATAGAGGAGGTAGCTTTGGTAGTCTTGTTATAGCAACCTCTACCTCTTTACTTTCATCTATCTCAACATCATCAACTTACTTCTGTTTAGAGTGATCTTTCATAGTCTTCATCTTTTCAGGATCTACTATATGTTAATCAATAGCTTCCTTTTCTAAATCTACTGCATCTTGTAGAACAGATGCATTCAATAAAGGACCAGGTAATTTTTTACAACTTCTAGTGCTAATGGCTATACATAAACTATCATTCCTTGAATTCTGCATAGTATCACTTGACAACATCCCACTCTTTTTCTGATTGAATGTTTTTGACAATTGGTTAATCTATTGCTCTAATTTCTTAATGGACATAAAATGTTAGTCAACTAAATAAATCATGGATGTCAAATCACTCTTCATCTCCCTTAATCCAACATCGGTTGACTACACACCTTTAAATAGATTAGCCATCATATCTTCCATTAAGATCTTCCCAGAATTGTTTGAGGTATTATAATGACTCTTGGGTGGTATATACAACCTATTCTTATCATTCTTTTTCTCTAAGCCACCTTGGTCACGATCTCTATAAAGCCTTATCGTAAAAATTCTGACCTTAATTTCCTTAGTCATTGTCTCAAAAACCCCCTAATTATTCAAGTAGTTTGCCTCTTCCTTAGAATCTAATTCAGCTCCCTTACTATGTGACACCATAACTTTTTCCTTTTCTGCCTTCCCTGATACAAAATATTTTATGAGCCGCTCCATCTGGGTTCTTATGTGGTCCATATCCTGATCATATTTCTCTTCTCTCTTATGTTGTTCTGCCGACATCCCTCTGGAATATGTATTATTGCTACCTCAAATCCTTGGTATGCCAAGTTCTAATTGTTTTAGTCATTTTCTATCATTTCTAAAGAATCAACAAAAGTAAGATCCATAAAAGCTCCTCCCACTGCATTATCCACAGTTTGATTTATTAGTGAGTTCAAAGCTCCAGAGAATGTTTCTATTGAGCGCTCTTTGGTCAGCTTATTATTCGGACACTATGTCAACTTATCTTTGAACCTCAGCCATGTCTTATGAATGGATTAATTTTGTAGCTTCCTAAAGTTACTAATCTCATCCCTTAACTATAATATTCTGGAAGGCAGAAAGAATCTTTCAATGAATGCTCCTTTCAGTTGCCTTCAGTTTGTTATAGAATTGGGTACTAGCACATTCAACCATAGGGTTGCCTCCCCAGATAGAGACAATAAAAATAGCCTCTGACATATTGTATTCTACCTCACTCCAGAATTATCAAAGAATTTTCAAATATTAATAAAGTTTACCAGGTGCATATAAGGATCATACCCTGGTAGTCTACCAAATAGCCCCTTAGATTAATCAACTGGATCATTGTACTTGTAATGTTAAACCTCATTCTCGGTGCTAATAGTGGTGGAATAATATCTCTTATAGAACAAGCTCCATCTAAATCATCCTCATTATTGTTATCCAAATCAAATTGCACAGCAGGTTGATGATTTGCTCTTCTTCTAACTGGCCGATTTTGATTTTTTGGTATAGATGTATTCTCTAAATGTCTTTTGTTCATAGGATCAATCAAGTAATTATCTCCCAGTTCATCATCCTCTTCATTATACACATGACCAGGTTTAACTACATTTGGTTGATTGATCTGTGCATTAGCTAAAGCAGCTAATCTTTTAGGTTTTTGTTGTTCAACCGTACTCCCAATTCATTACTGTAATACCCCAAAAAATCCAAAACCAATATTAGCGCAATATTTCAATCTCATGCATGGTACATCATGATTCTTTTATAGTTTTATGAGTAAGTTAGATGTATATTAAGGCTTTAAAAACTCCCAGCTATCAGACGAATCAAAACATTCCTTACCGATTGAATTTTTGGTAACTATATTGCTATAGTCAACTTTAAATAAGCATATATCTCGTTGTACTACAAATTTTTGAGCTAATGACCCATCATAAGATAGATAATTGAATTATATTTCCAATCATAAAAATCCACCAAAATCCAATATCAAAGCAGAAGGTTATACCCATTTTACTCCAGCATGTCAGCCTAGAAATTGAGTAACGACCTGTGTGATGGCTTATCACAATTTTGATGACCTGTATGATGGATTATAACATTTCTGATGACCTTTCTGATGTCTTCTCACATTTATGATGAATTATCAGCCATGTTTTCGAGCTTAGATAGCAACCCAACAATTCTAGCTCCTAGGTGACGACCTGGGCTGACGAGCTATCACAGATCTTACGGCTTATCAGCCTTGGACGTCTACTGATAATTTCAGCAACTGTGGAGTAATTTTGTAGGGGTATTTGGTCTTTTTCCCTCACCCTAAACCTTACCCCCACGACATAAAACACCTAAAAACACGTATTTATCTATTGGCATTTAGTTTCAAAAGATCTTAACCCTCTTTGTTCCAAAGAATAAACTTAGGGTTTATTCTCAATTAACTTCCAGACCTCATCACACTCTTCACAAGATAGTCAAGAATTGAAATTCCCAGTCCAAGAACATTAAAGAAAGGTCAATTTGCTTTCATGATTCAATCCCTAAGGTATGCGTACTTTTAATTCATGGATTCCTCTCATCCATGAAGTCCAAGAACCCTCTTTTAAATTATATATTATGTTATTTATGTGGTGAATTATTATTTTCATGTTGTTGATGTTGAATGTTTCCCAAGTTTAAATCGTTATGTGTTCTTATGAATGTATGATACCTATGAGTTTAAAACATATAAGTTTGGTTGTTCATGATGAATAATTTGTTGCTTACACCTATGCCGATGTTTTGTATGTAAGGTGTTTCATAAATTGCCTAAAAGACTAGAAGTCATGTATTATAGTTGGATTGTGACCTAAATGACCAATGCATGCTACACACTTATAAAAATAATGACTTCTATCATATTGTTTGCATCATGATTGTTGATGGAATGTTCATGAAACTAGATTGATTGACTTATGGCATGTTGTTATGTGCGTTCCCTTCAATGTATAGGACTTTGAGAGCTATGTGTAGTATGAAATCCCTAACTTATGATATTTTGAATTATTAATATTGGTCATGTGTTCAAGAAGAGCAAAGTTATGTTTTTCAGTTACCTTCGATCGAGTCCTGGGGGTACCTGTACCCAAAAATTTAGCTGTGTACCTAGATCCATGTCATGTTTCACGATACTCTCAGTCAAGACATGATCCATAGAACTCAGTTAACCATATGACTCAGGAAATCTCAAAAAATCTCAGTAGTTAAATAATCTCAGTGATTTCAGCGTTCCAAGTAAAATCTCAGTAACTAAAGTACTCTCAGTCAGTCCTTAGACATCAGTATATTCTGTCAGTCAACGAAACTTATTAAACTCAGTTTTGCTCCGCTAAACAATATTACTAGTATCAGTTTATGTTAGCTAATCAGATCCGTTAAGTTAATAAGTTCTGCTCAATTAATCAATATAGTCTCTTTCAGATGGGAGTAGGATTTAGCATCGAGCAAGCCTAGAGAAAAGGACTCACCCTCTAGATAGGACTGAGATCCCTAGAAACAATCCTAAGTTCCAAAACTACCTATCCAGCGTAGGTAGAGATGTCACCCATTAGATAGAACTGACATACTAAGGAATTACCTGTTAGCAAATTTAAATGTATAGGACAGATCCTCTGGGTCACCCACTAGATTAGGATAGACTCCACAGCCGTTGTCTTTACCAGTGGTGCAGTACTGAGACCCTTCTAATTGGGGTTAGAGGTTGGACCCTAGACTATCTAAAAAGGGGCATGTCGATTAGATAAATACATCCCATAGTTTCTATTACAAAATCAGGACTATCAGATACAGTTAATCCTTATCATTACCAACAGACTCTAGGATCACCCACTAGATTGGATTGGCCTCAGCTATGGTCAATTAGTATCAGTATCATCATATTTAGAGATCACTCACAAGGTAGGATTGATCTCTGACTAAGTCAAATCATCTTTATTATCATTGTACTAAGAGATCACCCGCTAGATAGGAGTGATCTCAAATTCAATTACTCCATATAGAAAAGAACTCAAATTGTTTGATCAGAACTTAGACTATCTGATACAGTTGCTCAGTATCAGTTACATCAGTTATGGTGATCATCCATTTATATCATTTATATCAGTCATTATAACTCACGTTATTAGTATTCAATTCCAAGATGGATAGACACAGTTAATCAGACCAGTTCTTTATATTTCATACTGTCAAAAGTAGTCGTTCATCTATTCAATATCACAGTATCAGAATACACATGTTGTCAGCATTCAAACTCAGTCAGCATTGTTAAAGTTTCTTATGCATGTATGTATTCTCACGTTCATATCAGTCAGCATTGTTCATGCATATAAACCCTTTGCATTTACCCTACCTCACTCGTATACTCAGTACATTAATTCGTACTAATGCATTCACACTATGCTGTATTATTTTATGCCATAGGTTCAGAGGCACGAGTTCTAGAGCAGTAGTAGCATTGCAGATTTTAGCAGTCAGAGTGTAATGCCCCGCAAAATCCTCTTCTAGTCTGAGCCTTAGAGAATATTTGGTAATGCAAAATTATGAGTCAAAAATGTTTCAAAAATATTCTCCCTATTATGAAATACATTTAATCGTGTGGGAATCTATTTGATCATGAATTAAGATCATAGATTTCCCCTAACACATGGACGAGTTGAAAGTTTTCCTATCGTTTAAGTTTTAGTGACCGTAAAAATTTAGGTCAACTTTAATCTATCATAACTCCTTTTATATATCAAATTATAGGACCTACTATATATCACATAAAATATCTTTGAATTAGATTTCAAATGATACCAATTTCGTCCAAAACCTATATCGGAGCAAAGAGTTATGCTTATTTTACTCCAGCATGTTAAGCTAGGAAATCTGTGATGACATTTTTGACGGCCTGTCATATTTCTGACAACATTTCTGATGTACCATCACATTTTTAATGATATTTATGATGAAGCCGTTAGCCTTAGGTAAAAAATCACAAAGTCCACCCTTTTTGTGATGATAATTTATGACAGCTCATCACGGGCCTGACAGCTTGTCACGGATTTCGTCCTCAATATTTTTCCAGCAATTTTAGAACATTTTTCCAAGGGTATTTTGGTATTTTTCCACCATTTTGAAGCCTCTATAAATACGGGAAACCTCTACCAAAAACCTAATTTCATCATTTTCTCTTCAAATTCTCTCAAGAATATCTATCTAGGGTTTCATTAAGAACCCTAATCTTCTAAAAATCATCCATAAATTATTTAAGATTTCTTCAAGAATCAAGTTCCTTACAGTGTGCTGTTCGAGAATTATTTATTACAAGTGCGGATAGAGTCTCAAGAATTAGAATTCATCTAATTACAAAGATCAAGGTATGTACATATTGATTCATGGGTCCATTTCATCCAAGAAGCTTAAGAACACATTTTAAAACTAGAATATTTTTATGTTTATGAGTTGTTAATGATTTGTATCAGTTTAACTTGATGTTTAATGTGTTTTGGAGTTTTGACTTATGTTTGCCTACAAAATTTATGAGCTTTGACCCTAGTATGTGGAATTCATATTATATTTGTGATTGACCTTCATAAAGTTGTTTTCTATGTGATGTGTTCATGACTTTTGGGTGTAGAAATGGTTGAATAAGTGAAGCATATCCCTCATAGGTTGGATAAAGAGTTTAGGTGTAGCATAAGGGCTATTATAGTATGTTGAATAGGAAACCCCAAATTGTGAGTTAGTTTATGCTTAGTGTTAGATAAAATGCCTAAGTGAACGAATTATTCCATGGTAGTAGGAAATTCCCAAATAAGTTTTAACCTGTGCATGTCGAGTGTTTTGGTTGGACGACCTTATTGAACAAGTGGAAAGGTAATAGTAGTAAATTCCCCAATTATGTGCTCTTTATATACGTTAAGCTTTTAATATATTCCAAATTATTAGCAAGTAAATTATGACGTGATAGTATAAAGTTTCCCCAAGCCATTTGATATCCAAATACATGTCAAGAGTGATATAGGAGAGAAGTACTAGATATAAGACCTTATTGAATGGAGTACAATCTAGAAGCATGTTTTCCCCTACGTTATTATATGATTATGATTCCAAGATACCTAAAGTGACCCCTCGGCGATTGTGAAAATACTTTGATAATTGTGATGATGCATGAATGATTGTGATGATATATTAATGAACGATTATTCTTTACTTTTATGTCATCGAGTTCTGGGGTAATTTATACCCGACAATAAAGCAGTTTTCTAGAGCCCATGTTAGTTTCTCGATAATTCTCGTCGATCCATGATTCTCAGATCTCAGTGAATTATAGAAATCTGTATCCTTAGACAAGTGCAGAACATAATAAAGCTCAGTAATCTCAATTATCTTTGTAATCTCTGTTTCCCTAGTAATCTAGCCTTAGTCTTGTAATTAGCTCAGATCTAATAGTATTTAAGTGATGCAATTCTAATCTCAGAAGTAATTTGAGTAATTTATTCAAGCTCTGTACTGTCAGTCAAATACCATGATTTGATATCTTTTTGCTGTCAGATATGAAACTAAGTAATCTCAACGTAACTCAGTTAGATCTTTTGAGAAACATGATCAGTATCTAATTCAGCTCAGTCTAAGTTCAGTCTAAAAATTAGATCAGTGTCTTTCAGTTGGGAGTAGGATTTGGCATCGAACAAACCTAAGGATGGGAACTTACCTGCTAGTAGAGGTTGTGATTCTTAGAAGCAATCTTGCATTCTAGAACTATATAGACAGCATAGGAAAATGAGTGACCTGTCAAGAAAGCTTGACGTCCTATTGATGGTCACTACTAGAGACCTGACCTTAGAGAAAAGATAATCTCTTTACTCGTGTTATGGTATTGGCACCCTCCCAACAAAGGCTAGAGGTTGGAACCTACCTATAGTAGGTTAGGGAATGTCGGTTAGATGACTACTCCCTATAGTTTCAGTTTCAGATTCAGTCTCAGTTTCAAAAATAATCTTCAGAAGTCAAGACTGTCAAATACAGTCATCTATCTTTATGAGGAACTAAAATAGTTCTATTGGTTTATGGACCATCCCATCAGATAGGCTTGGTCTTATATATAGTGGTTTGATATTATATTTAGAGATATACTTCTGTACAGTCTTGATCAGAGTATCAGATTTCTATTGAATATTTTTGTCGTCAAATTTAGATATAATCATATTTTTTATCATTGATAAAGCTTCAAAAGAAATCGGTTAGAAAAGTTGATCTCAGTCTCAGACCATGTTGAGTATTCTTATTATCATATCTAGAGATCTCCCATTAGAGAGGTGTGATCTTCATCTCAGATTCTATCAAGTATTCATGTTGTCAGATACGGATCTGATCATACTTTTTATCATTTAGAATCGCTCCAAAATAATTTGTTAGAAAAGTTGATCTCTAATTCTGTTAGTTGAAAATAGTAAAGTCAGAGTTCAGTCCTTGATCTAAGTATATCCAGATCCTCAGTTATCAGTAATAGATGAGTAGTAATTCAATATCACAATTTTAGTAGTGAGTTCAGTCTGTAGTAAGGTGGTATCTGAGTTTTAGTATCTATAGTTGCGATGTTATGTTCATGTTCTGTTTATTTATGTATGTGTTCTCATGCGGCATCTGCATGGTTATTCAGTTTAGATATTGTGCATGTATGAGCCCTTGCATTAGCCTACCTCATCTACATACTAGGTACATTTTTGAACTGATGTATTTGCGCTATGGTGTTTTATTTGACACCATAGGTTAAGAGGCATAGGATCTAGAGTATCCTCAGCAGTTCATTCCCAGTTAGCAACAGTAGAAGTGAGTCTTCTTCTTTCAAGGACGAATCTCAGTTTACTATTATTGCTTTAGACTTTTTTTATTTTCAGTTGACAGAGTTAGTTAGGGACCTGTCCCATCAACTCTAATGTTTAGACAGTTTAGAGGATTTTTGGACAGATGTATTAGTATTCAGTTTTCTGTCGTATGAGTATTCATAGATGTATTGAACCTTATGGCTAGTTTCTCCATTTATTTTATATATTATGTAGTGTACATGTACAGATAAAGTAAATGGTTAGCTTGTGCTCCTTCGGGGTCATAAGTACTATGTGACATCTCAGGATGGGATCTCGGGGCATTACAAAATTGGTATCAGAGCCTAAGGTTAAAGAGTGTCCTAGGGAGTCTGAAAAGCCGCATCTATTAGAGTCTTATGCATGGCTGTGTAGTGTGCCATATTTATGTACAAAAGGCTATGGGATGCTCTTACGAGCAGTTCCTCTTTTTAGGTGATCATTTAATGCAAGATAACATGAGCTCAAGTTGATACTTAGTCTAATCCACTTCTTTCTTCCAATTACAGAGTATGCCTACTTGCAGAAATTTTATCAATAGGGTTGGTGATCAAACCCCATAGCCAGTAGATCCTGAGAAATAGTGTGTGTCACATATAGACTTTCAAGAAAATTTTTATGTGCTAGCCCAAGCTTTGACTAATGTTCAGGGTAACCATCAGGCGGCAGCCCCACCTCAGCAAGATAGGAATTCTGCCGTAGCCAGGGTTAGAAATTTTATGAAAATGAACCCGCCAAAATTCTTTGGGTCAGTAGCAGGTGAGAATCCACATCTTTATCTAGAAAAGGTGAAGAAGATCACGCAGATTATTAGTTTATACAAAGAGAGAGAGAGAGTAAGTGAGCCAAGATAGGTAGTCGTGGTTTCTTACAGTCAAGCTCTCAAGGTTGTAGTAGTTCTTAGTATGGTTAGCAATTTTTAGTCGTAGCACCATCTTCAGCTAGTGTACCCACACCTATGTTTGGGGGTGGCAGTCTAAGGGAGCGCCAAGCTCCAAAGCCCGGAGTAGTACAAGTGGTGTTCGTACCTATTTGAGTTTTGGAGAGTATGGTAGGTGCCACCAAGGTATGTGTAGAGCTGGTAGTGATATATTCTTTGGATTTGGTGAGCCAAGCCATAGAATGCGAGAATGTAGAGTGTTGACTCAAAGGGGTAGACTTCATGCGTTTTAGGCTCGCCTTGATTAGGAAAGATCCCCTAAAATAGACCCGGGTATTTTATGAGACCTTTATATTTATGACATGCATTGATAGATCCTTTGCACCTATTTTGAGATTATATGCTAGTATCAGTCATAAATGAGTTTTTGATCTTGATCGGTCAATCATGACCCAGTCTGTAGGTACCTTGCGCACCGCTCCAGTATTTTAGCAAAGTGTGTTTAGAGGGACATAGAGTCCCAAGGTTGAGATACCATATAGTATTATAATGTTGCATTCCATTAGATTCATACCGATGCATGTTTGTATTTTCTTTATGGAGTTAGCATCAGTTGTCCTTGCATTGTCAAGTCGTGCTTTCAAAAGTCAGCTTAGCTGGACATTCATGCATTAGACATGCATATTTAGTAGAAAGAGTTCATCTTGTCAGCGTGTGTTCAGTCATGTATTCATGAGATCATCCCAGTCATGAGTCCATACATCATATATGCATGTGTATTATGAAAATTCAGCTATAAGTATCATCAGTCGAGTATTCCATGCATCAGATATGCATGCCGAGTGTGAGAACTCTTTATGTCAATTGTTCTAGTTGTGTAGTCCTGATCCGAGATGTTTCCATTTCTTGAGTATGTTTTATTGATCCGTATTCTCAGTCTATCAAGCGACATTTAAGGATGAATGTTCTCAAAGAGGAGATAATGTAATGCCCCACAAAATCCTTTTCCTGTGTAAGCCTTAGAGCGTATTTGGTAAAGAGAAAATTCGAGTAAAAATGTTTCAAAAATATTCTCCCAAGTATGAAATACTTTGAATAGTCTGGTAATCTATTTAAGAATGAATTAAGATCATAGAGGTCCCCTAACTCATGGACGAGTTGAAAGCTTTCCTATCATTCACTTTTTAGTGACCGTCAAAATTTGGGTCAACTTTAATCGACCATAACTCCTTGTGTATATCGAATTAGAGTACCTACTATATATCAAATAAAATATCATTCAATTATCTTTCCAATGATATTAATCTCGTCCAAAACTGATATAAAAGCAAAGAGTTGTGCTTACTTTACTCCAGCATGTCAAGCTGTGTAATGTGTGACGACCTTTCTGACGGCCTATCACATTTCTAACGACATTTTTGACAGCCCGTGACATTTTTGACTACATTTCTGACGACTTCATCAGCCTTAGGTAGAAACACACAAAATCCACCCTTTATGGGATGATAATTCATGACGGCCCATCACGGGACTGACGGCTTGTCACGGATGTCATCAGCAATATTTTTCCAGCAATTTTAGAACATTTTTGCAAGGGTATTTTGGTCTTTTCCCACCTTTCAGAAGCCTCTATAAATATGGGAAATCTCTTTCAAAGCCCTAATTTCAACATTTTTTCTTCCAATTCTCTCTAGAATAGCTATCTAGGGTTTCATCAAGAACTCTAATATTCCAAAAATCATCCAAAAATTCTTCAAGATTTTCTCAAGAATCAAGTTCCTTATAGTGTGGGCTTCGAGAATTATTTATTACAAGTACGGATAGTGTCTCAAGCATTAGAATTCATCCAATTTCAAAGATTAAGGTATGTAGATGTTGATTCTTAGGTTACTTTCATCCAAGAAGCTCAAGAACCCTTTTTAAAACTAAATGATTTTTTATGTTTATGGGTTGTTAATGATTTGTATGAGTCTAACTTGATGTTTAATGTATTGTTGAGTTTTGATTTATGTTTGCCTACAAAATTTATGAACTTTAACCCTAGTATGTGGAATTCATGTGATGTTTGTGATAGGCCTTCTTGAAGTTATTTTCTATGTGACGTGTTCATGACTTTTGGGTGTAGAAATGGTTGAATAAGTGAAGCATGTCCCCCATATGTTTGATAAAGAGCTTCGGTGAAGCATAATGGCCATTATAGTATGTTGAATAGGAAACCCCAAATTATGCGTTAGTTTGTGCTTAGTGTTTGATAAAACGCCCAAGTGAATGTATTATTCCATGGTAGTAGAAAATTCTGAAATAAGTGTGAACGCGTGCATGTCTAGTGTTTTTGTTGAAGGACCTTAGTGAATAAGTGGAGAGGTGATAGTAGTAAATTCCCCAATTATTTGCTCTAGATATATGTTAAGCTTTCAACATATGCCAAGTTGTTAGCAAGTAAGTTATGACGTGATAGTATGAAGTTTCCCCAAGCCATGTGATATCCAAATACATGTCAAAACTAATGTAGGTATATAGTAATAGATATAAGACTTTGTTGAATAGAGTACAATCTAGCTTCATGTTTTCCCCTACATTATTATATGATTATGATTTTGAGATGCCTAAAGTGACCCCTCGACGACTGTGAAAATGCTTTGATGATTGTTATGAAGCATGAATGATTGTGATGATATATGAATGAACGTGATAATGAATGAATGATTATGCTTTACTTTTATGTCATTGAGTCTTGGGGGTATTTATACCCGACAATAAAGTTGTTGTCTAGATCCCGTGTCAGTTTCTCAATAATTTCAGTCAAGCCATGATTCTCAAAACTCAGTGAATTATAGAACTCTGTATCCTCAGACAATTATAGAACTTAAGAAAGCTCAGTAATCTTAATTAACTCTATAATCTCTGTATTGCTAGTATTCTAGCCTCAGTTCTGTAATCCGCTCAGATCTAATAGTACTCAAGTGATGCAATTCTAATCTCAAAAGTGATTCGAGTAATCTATTCAATCTCTGTACCGTTAGTCAGATACCATGATTCGATATATTTTCTGTCAAATATAGAACTAATTAATCTCAGCGTAACTCAGTTAAATATTTTGAGAAACATGATCAGTATCAGATTTAGCTCAATCTAAGTTCAAGCTAAGAGTCAGATCAGTGTCTTTCAGTTGGGAGTAGGATTCAGCATCGAGCAAACGTAAGGGTGGGAACTCACCTGGTAGTAGAGGTTGTGATTCTTAGAAGTAATCCTTGCATTCCAGAATTGTGTAGCCAGCATAGGAAAAGGAGTCACCTATCATGCAAGCTTGACATCCTGTTGATGGTCACATTCAGAGAGGCTGACCTTAGAGAAAAGATAATGTCTTTACCCGTGGCACAGTATTTTCACCCTCCTAACCGAGCGTTAAGGTTGGACCCCACCTGTGGTAGGTTGGGGCATGTTGGTTAGATAACTACTTCCCATAATTTCAGTTTCAAATTGAGTCTCAGTTTCAAAATTAATCTTCAGAAGACAGGACTATCAGATACAATCATTTATCTTTATGAGGAAGTCAGGTAGTTCCATTGATTTATGGACCATCTCGTTAGATAAAATTGGTCTCATATAGAGTTGTTTAATATCATATTCAGGAATATACTACCAGACAGGCTAGATCACAGTATCAGAGTTCTATTGAATATTCTTATCGTCAGATTTAGATATAATAATATTTCTTATCATTGATAAAGCTTCCAAAGCAATTTGTTAGAAAAGTTGATCTCAATCTCAGACTATGTTGAGTATTCTTATTATCATATCAAGAGATATCCGATCAGAGTGGAGTGATCTCCATCTTAGACTCTATCAAGTATTTATGTTGTCAGATTCGGACATGATCATACTTCTTATCATTAAGAATCTCTCCAGAATAATCTATTAGAAATGTTGATCTCTAATTCTATCAGTCGAAAATAGTAAGCTCAGAGTTCATTCATTGATGTAAGTACATCCAGATCCTCAGTTATTAGTATCAAATGAGTATGTGATTCAGTATCTCAGTTTTAGTAGTGGGTTTGGTCTGTATTAAGGTGGTATCCAAGTTTTAGTATCTACAGTTGCATCATTGTGTTCATGTTCTGTCCATTCATGTACGTGTTCTCATGCGGCAACTTCATGATTATTCAGTTTAGATATTGTGCATGCATGAGCCCTTACATTAGCCTACCTCATCTACATACTCGGTATATTCCTATACTGACGCATTTGCGCTATCATTTTTTTATTTGACACCATAGGTTCAGAGGCACAGGATTCAGAGTATCCTCAGCAGTTCAGTCCCAGTTAGCAGCAGTAGCAGTGTGTCCTCTTCTTTTGAGAATGAATCTCAACTTAATATTATTGCTTCAGACTTTGTTTATTTTCTGTTGATGAAGTTAGTTGGTGACCTATCCTATCTACTCTACAGTTCTGACAGTTTAGAGGTTTTTCAGACAGATGTATTAGTATTCAGTTTTCTGTAGTAGGAGTATTCATAGATTTGTTGAACATTATGGTTAGTTTCTATAGTTATTTTAGATATTATGCAGTTTACAGGTACAAATATCAGTAAAGGGTTAGCTTGTAGTCCTTCGGGGTCATAAGCACTGTGTGATGTCTCAAGATGGGATCTCGGGGCATTACACAGAGTTATCAGTGAGTCCTTATTCTCCGAGGACATGATTACTACTTTATTACTTTAGTAAATTGATTTGGTTTCAGTTGTCGGGAGTTATTTGGAGATATGTTCCTTCCAGTCCCTACTTCAGATAGTTAGAGGCTTTCAGACTAAATTACAGACTAGATTCAGACTTTAGTATTTTTTTTAGTATTGTGATACTAATTTATTCAGACATTGTTATTATTTAGATTACGTTCAGTATTGAACCTGATGGCCTTTTAGTTCATATTTCTGCATTTATATACATATATTATGTAGTGTACAGGTATAGATATCAGTCATCGGTTAGCTTGTGGTCCTTCGTGGTCAAGAGCATCGTGTAGTATTCTGGTTTAGAAAATTGAGGCGTTACAAACTTGGTATCAAAGCCAAGTTTTCATCCTGAGACCTGTGGGTTATGGGCCCACTATACTTCCACTATGCCATTCTCATGTGCGAGAGGCTATAAGACGTTTTAGGAATATTTTCCCTTTTTTTATTATTCATGTCGTGCCAGTGAGCATAATCTCTAGTTAATCTCTCAGTCAAAGATGTTTCTCCTCTTGATTTTAGAACAACCTCCCAAGAGAAGAAGTCAGTCAGCCCCTTAGCCCAACGATCTTTTGGGCGAACATTTTTCTCATACGGAGTTCAGGGTCACATTCACTACTCTTTCGCAGTCAGTAGCTACCCAGCATGAAGACCAATACTTGTTCCGGCAAACCCAGTGGCTAATTCAGCTGGAACTAGTATTCAGGACTTCATCTGGATAAATCCTCCCTTCTTCTTCGGGCCTAATTCAGATAAAACCCTCAGAAATACATTGACCAAATTTAGATGGTGACAAATATCATGGGAGTAACTACTGTTGAGAGTACTGAGTTAGCTACATATCAGTGGCAAGATATTGCACATACTTCATATAAGTAGTGGAAGTCAGAACGGTTAGATGAGGAGGGTCCTTTAGAGTGGGAGGAATTTGTCACAGCTTTTTTAGAAAGATTCTTTCCCATAAAGCTGAGAGAGGTGAAGGTTCAAGAATTCATCAACCTCAGACAGGGCAATATAATGGTAAAAAAGTATTCTTTCAGGTTTACTCAATTAGAAATATACGTCCCTCATGTGGTTGCTGATAGCAGAGCTAAGATAAGTAAATTTGTCTCAGGGGTGACTGATAGTGTGGTTAATAAGTGCTGGTCTGCGGTGTTTAATAGTGGTATGACTTTAGCTAGGCTTATGACTCATGCTCAGCAGATAGAGGAGCAGAAGATTAAGATGTGGGAGAGACAGAGTAAGAGATTAAGGACTGGTAGTTTCACCTTTGCTCCACCTAACTCACAGTAAGGTAACCTTTCTCATCATAGCCAGATGTTTTTAGTCCAAGTTCCATTCTCAACTAGTGCACCAGTACCCTAGTCCATGAATGACCTTCATGATGGGGCAGCAAGCTTCGAGGCCCAGGGTAGTGAGAATAGGAATCTTACCTATCCACTTTGTGAAGAGTATGGTAGGAATCACCTAGGTGCATGTAGGGTAGGCAGTGATGTATCCTTTAGGTGTGGCAAGCCAGGCCATAGGATGGGAGAGTGTAGAGTTATAGCATAGAGGGCTAAAGATTTGCATTAGCAGGGCACCAAGAGTGGTCAGTGTCAAAATAAACTTTATGCACTAAAGACCCGTCATGATCTAAAAAGTTTCCTTGACCTAGATTCAGGTATTTTACAAGTCTTTCATGTTCATGATATGCATTGTTAGATCTTTTTCTCTCTTTGAGATTATGTTTTAGCATGACTTAGTTTGAAAAGTCAGCAAGTCAATTTAGAAATCAAGTAGTTAAATTGGTATAGTTTGTATTCTCTTTCTTGCATATATTCATGCTATCTGAAGTCTCAAGGAATGTAACTATTCCTTGGTAGAACCTCCTAGTAATTGCAAGTTTAGTTCACTTTATGCATCAAGCATTAGTTTCAAAATATTGACGTTCAATTATAATGTAGTTCATAAATGCTTTCTGCATCGTCCCAGTGTCTCAGCAAGGTGAGCGTTCTTAGAGGGACAGAGTGTCCTAAGGGGGAGATACCCCAAAAACCATTAACACTTTTATGTCTTAACTCATTCAGTTTCTCTTCGTATAATGAATCTAATTTAAATCATAGGGTAGTCATAAGTTTACCCTTAAAATATCAACCTCAACTGTAAGCCATGTTTTCAGAAGCTCAGTTCAGTTCATGATGTTCAATTCATATCTCCTATATTAGACTCAGTTATGTTGTCATATTTTTACTTATGCCTGTTTAGTAAACGATCTCAGGCTCATTAGTATTCCTGTGTAGGGTAACAGTTCTTTTCAAACTTATTCAGTTCCTTATTCAGGATTACGTCATAAACTTGATAGCAAGTACCATGGCATATTCAATCATGCATATATGTTCCAATTCAGTAATATAATCTTGCATTAGATATGCATTCTCATTGCGAGAACTTCAGTTATTAGAAACCTCAGCCATGCATTCATGAATCAGTTACACATGCATCAGATATTCATGTTCAGTATGATATAGTCAGTTTATTAGTCATGTTATTCATGAGATCATGTTTCAGTTAGTCATCTACAGTTCATGTTCATTCTATCATTCCTCCCTTCTCAGTCAGTCTCAATCGTGGACGAATGTTCCAAAGGGGGAGATATTGTAATACCCCAAAAAATCGAAACTAATATTAGCATTATGTTTCAATCTTATGCATAGTATATCATGATTATTTTATACTTTTATGAGTAATTTAGATGTATGTTAAGGCTTCAAATAACTCCCAGCTATCAGACTAATCAAAACATTTCTTACCGATTGAATTCTTGGGAAGGATATTTCTATAGTCAACTTCAAATGAGAATATCTCTCATTTTACTATGAATTTTTGAGCTCATAATCCACCAAGAGATAGATAGTTTAATTATATTTACAATGATACCACAGAAGTCAAAATTCGATAATGGATCAAAAAGTTATACCCGTTTTGCTCCAGCATGTCAGCCTGGAAACTGAGTAACGACTTGTCTGATGGCTTATCATATTTCTGATGATCTGTCTGATGGCTTATCACATTTATAACGACCTTTATGATGGATTATCCCATTTCTAATGACTTTTCGGCCATGTTTCCAAGCTTACACAGCAACCCATCAATCCCAACTACTAGGTGATGACCTTGATTGACGGCCTATCACAGATCTAATGGCCTATCAGCCTTGGTCATCAGCTGATAATTTCAGCAACTGGGAAGTAATTTCATAAGGGTATTTTGTTCTTTTTAACTCACCCTAAACCTTACCGCCATGGCATAAAAGACCAAAAAATACATATTTAGCTATTGGTCTTTAGTTTCAAAAGATCTTAACCCTTTTTGTTCCCAAGAACAAACTTAGAGTTTCTTCTCAATTAACTGCAAGACCCCATCACACTCTCCATAAGATATTCAAGAATTAAGATTCCCAATCCAAGAAAATTCATGAAAGGTCAATTTTCTTTCAATATTCAATCCCTAAGGTATGTGTAGTGTTCATTCATGGATTCCTTTCATCCATAAAGTCCAAGAACCCTCTTTTAAATTCTATATTATGTTATCTATCTGGTGAATGGATTGTGTTCATGTTTTTGAAGATTAATGATTCACAAGTTTTAATCTTTATGTGTTTTTATGAATATATGATATCATATGAGTTGGAAACATGTATGTTTGGTTGTTCATGATGAATACTTTGCTGATTACACCTATGCCTACCTGTGCATGTAAAGTATTTGATAAAGTGGCTAAAAGACTAGAAGTCATGTATTATAGTTGAATTGTGACTTAAATGAAAAATGCATGCTATACCCTTATGGAAATAATGACTTCTATTATATTTTACGCATCATGATCTTTGATGTAATGTTTATGAAACTAGATTGATGGACTTATGGCATGTTGCCATTTGTGTTCCCTTCCATGTATAAGACTTTGAGAACTATGTGTAGTATGAAATCCCCAACTTATGGTATTTTGAATTATGAATATTGGTCATGTGTTTAGGAAGAGCCAAGTCATGTTTTGTCAGTTTCCTTCCATCGATTCTTCGGGGTACTTGTACCTGATAATTTATCTGTGTACCTAAAGCCATATCATGTTTCACGATACTCTCAGTCAAGCCATAATCCATAGAACTCAATCAACCATGTGACTCAGAAAATCTCAAAAATCTCAGTAGTTTAGTAATCTCAGTGATTTCAGGATTCCAAGTAAAATCTTAGTAACTACAGTACTCTAAGTCAATCCTCAGATATCAGTACATTCTGTTAGTAAACGAAACTTAGTAAACTCAATGTAGCTTCGCTAAACAATACCACTAATATCGATTTAACTAATCTGTTCAGTTTAGCTTATCAGTTCAATTTAGTTAATTAGATCAGGTAAATTAATAAGTTTAGTGTCTTTTAGATACGAGTAGGATTCATCAACGAGCAAGCCTAGGTATGGGGACTTACCCGCTAGATAGGACTGAGATCCATAGAAGCAATCCCCAAGTTCTAGAACTACGTAGCCAGCGTAGGTACGAGATGTCACCGTTAGAAAGGACTGACATACTCAGGAGTAAACTATTACCATATTTAAATGTAAAAGACTAATCCCAGGGGTCACCCGCTAGATTAGGACTGACTCCACAACAGTTGTCTTTACGAGTGGCACAGTACTGACTCCCTTCTAATCGGGATTACAGGTTAGACCCCAGACTAAATAGAAAGGGGCATGTTGGTTAGATGAATACATCCCATAGTTTCAGTTATTGAATCAGGACTGTCAGATACAGTCAATCCTTATCATTATCAATAGACTCCGGGATCACCCACCAGATAGGAATGACATCAACTATGGTTAATAAGTATTAGTATGATCAGATTTAGAGATCACCCGCTAGGTAGGACTGATCTTAGACTAAGTCAAATCATCTTTATTATCATTATACTTAGAGATCACCCGCTAGATAGAAGCAATCTCAGATTCAGTAACTCTATACAAAATTGAACTCAGATAGTTCTATTAGAACTTAGACTGTCAAATAAAGTCACTTAGTATTAGTTACATTTGTTATGCCAATCATCACAATCATATCCGTTATGTATTCAGTTTCAGCACGGTTAGACACAGTAAATCAGACAAGTTCTTCATAATTCGAACTATCAGAAATAGTGATTTACATATTTAGTATCTCAGTATCAGTACACTCAAGTTGTCAGCGTTCAGACTTAGTGGTCAGTATCACCACGAGTTCAGTTATAGTTACTTATGCATGTATGTTTTCTCACGTTAATATCAGTCAGCATTGTTCATGCATATAAACCCTTTGCATTTAGACTATGTCACTCGTATACTTAGTATATTTAACTATACTGACACATTTGTGCTATAGTGTTTTATTTTATGCCATAGGTTCAGAGGCACGAGTTCCACAAAAGTAGTAGCATTGTAGATTTTAGCAGTCAGAGTTAGCAGTGACTCTTCATTCTCTGAGGATATGATTACTACTTTATTACTTTAGTATTTAATTTAGGATTTCTGTAGTCAGGAGTTAGTTGGAGACATGTTCCTTCCACTCCCTACTTCAGACAGTTAAAGGCTTTCATACTAGATTACAGACTAGATTATAGACTAGATTTAGACTTCAGTATATCAGTTTTGTTTTGGTATTGTAATACCACTTTATTCAGACCATGTTATTATTCAGATTACGTTCAGTATTGAAATTATGGCCTTTCGGCTCATATTTTAGAATTTATATAAATATATTATTTAGTGTACAGGTACAGATATCAGTCATAGGTTAGCTTGTGGTCCTTCGAGGTCATGAGCATCGTGTAGCATTCCGATTAAGAAAATTAGGGTGTTATAAACTTGGTATCAAATCTAGGATTTGATCCTTGGACGTGTGAGTTATTGACCCACCATGCTTCCGCTGTGGCACTTTGATGTGCGACAGGCTATAAGACATTTTAGGAAAAAATTCCTTTCTTTGATTATTTATGTTGTTCTAGTGAGCATAATCTCAAGTTAATCTCTTAGTCAAATCCATTCTCCTCTTGACTTAGAACATGCCACCCAAGAGAAGAAGTCAGCCAGCCCCTCAGCCCAAAGAACCTTTAGGAGAACATGCCTCCTATGTAGATTTCAAGGCTATATTCACTAATCTTGCTCAGTCAGTAGCTGCTCAACATGAATGACCCGTAGTCATTTCGGCTAACCTAGTGGCCAATTCAGCTGCAGCTAGCATTTGGGACTTCACCCAAATAAACCCTCTATCCTTCTTCAGGTCTAAGTCAGATGAAGACCCTCAAGAATTAATGGACCAGATTCAGAAGGTAACAGATATCATGGGAGTGACTAGTATTGGGAGTGCTAAGATAGCCGCATAACAGTCGCATGATGTGGCTCATACTTGGTAAAAGCTATGGAAGTCTGAAAGGTTAGATGTGGTAGGTCCTGTAGTGTGGAAGGAATTTGTCATAGCTTTCTTAGGCAAATTCTTTCTCCAAGAGCTGAGGGAGGCAAAGATTCTAGAATTCATCAACCTCAGATAGGGAAATATAATGGTAAAAGAGTATTCTCTCAGGTTTACTTAATTAGAAGGATACGGCCCACATGTGGTTGTAGATAACAGAGCTAAGATAAGTAAGTTTGTTGCTAGGATGAATGATAGTATGGTCAATAAGTGCAGGTCTACGATGTTAAATAGTTATATAACTTTGTCCAAGCTTATGACTCATGCTCAGCAGATAGAGGAGCAGAAGATTAGGATGTGGGAGAGACAGAGTACGAGATCAAGGACAGGTAGTTTCAGCTTTGCTCAACCTAAGTCACATGATGGTAACCTTTCTCAACATAGTTATATGTTTTCAGTCTCAGCTCTATCCTTAGCTAGTGCACCAGTATCCAGTTCCAGGAATGACCATCATGATAGAACACCAGGATCCAAGGTCTAGGGTAGTGAGAATCGAAGTCTTACCTATCCACTTTATGAATAGTGTGGTAGAAATCACCTAGGTTCATGTAAGGCAAATAGTGTTGTATGCTTTTGGTGTAGAAACCCAGGCCACAGTATTCGAGAGTGTAGAGTTATAGAACGAAGGGATAAAGATTTGTGTCAGCAGGGTACCAAGAGTCGTATGTGTCAGAATAAACTTTATGTACTCCAGACCCGTCATGATCCAAAAAGTTTCCCTAAACTAGATTTGGGTACGTTACAAGTCCTTCATGTTTATGGTATCCATTATTAGATATCTTTCTTTCTTTGAGCTTATGTTTCAACATAATTTAGCTAGTAATGTCACCAAGTCAGTTTAGCAATCAAGCAGTCAGATTGGTATAGTCTGCTTTCTCATCCTTGCATCTATTCATGCTATCCAAAATCTCAAGGATTGTAACTATTCCAAGGTAGAACCTCCTAGTAATTGCCAGTCCAGTTCAGTTTATGCATCATGCATTACTTTCAGACTCCCAAGGTTCAGTTATAATCTAGTTCGTAGATACCTTGTGCATCACCCCAGTGTGTCAGAGAGGTGAGCGTTCTTAGAGGGATATAGTGTCCCAAGGGGGAGATACCTTCTAAACCATTAAACATCTCATGTCTTAACTCATTTAGTTTCACTTCGCGTATTGAGTCTAGTTTAGAGTAAAGGGTACTTATAAGTTGACCTTTAAAATCCCAACCTCGGCTGTAAGACATGTATTCAGAAGCTCAGTTTAGTTCATGAAGTTTAATTTATATTTCCCTATTCGACTTAGTTATGTTGTGATTTTTCCGCTCATTTATGTTTAGTAAACGATCTCAGGCTCATTAGCATTCCGGAGTAGGGTAATAGTTCTACTTAAATTTATTCAGTTCCTTGTTTAAGATTACATCATAAACTTGATATCAATTACCATTGCATATTCATTCATGCATACATGTTCTAGTTTAGTTATATAATCATGCATTAGATTTGCATTCTCGTTGCGAGAACTTCAATTATCAGAAACCTCAGCGATATCGTCACAAATTAGTTACACATGCATCAGTTATGCATGTTCAGTATGATATAGTCAGTTTATCAGTCATGTTAGTCATGAGATCATGTTTCAGTTATTTATGTTTAAGTCATGTTCGGTTTATCATTCCTCCCCTCTCAGTTAGTCTCATTCGAGGATGAATGTTCCCAAGGGAGAGATATTATAATACACCAAAAAATCAAAACCAATATTAACACCATGTTTCAATATCATTCATATTACATCATGATTCTTTTATAGTTTTATGAGTACTTTATATGTATATTAAGGATTTGAATAACTCCTACCTATCAGACGAATCAAAACATTCCTTACCGATTGAATTCTTGGGAAGGATATTGTTATAGTCAACTTCAAATAAGAATATCTCTTATTTTACTATGAATCTGTGATCTTATGTCCCACCAAAATATAGATAATTTAGTTATATTTCTAAAGATACCAATTTTGCCAAAATCCAAAATCGGAGGAAAAACTTATACCCATTTTACTCCAGCATGCCAGCCTTGAAACTGAGTAACGACCGGTCTGATGGTTTGTCACATTTCTGATGACCTGTCTGATGGCTTATGACGTTTTTGAGGACTATTCTAGCCTATTATCATATTTCTGATGACTTATTTCCATGTCGTCAAGCTTAGAAACTAACCCATCAATTCCAGCTCCTAGGTGACGACCTGGGTTGTGGGCTATCGCAGATCTGACGATTTATCATCCTTTGTCATCAGCTGATAATTTCAGCAACTAGGAAGTAATTTTGTAGGGGTATTTTGTATTTTTACCTCACCCTAAACCTTACTCCCTCGACATAAAATACCAAAAAATATGTATTTAGCTATTGGTATTTAGTTTCAAATAATCTTAACCCTTTTTGTAATCAAGAACAAACTTAGGGTTTCTTGTCAATTAACTTCAAGTCCCAATCACACTCACCACAAGATAATCAAGAATTAAGATTCCCAATACAAGAACATTCAATAAAGGACAATATACTTTAAAGATTCAATCCCTAAGGTATGTGTGGTGTTCATTCATGGATTCCTTTCAACCATAAAGTCCAAGAACCCTCATTTACATTCTATATTATGTAATTTATGTGGTTAATGGATTATTTTCATGTTCTTGATGTTGAATGATTCCCAAGTTTGAATCATTATGTGTTTTTATGAATATATGATATCATATGAGTAAGAAACATGTAAGTTTTGTTGTTCATGATGAATAAGTCGTTGATTACACCTATTCCTAAGTTATGCATGTAAGGTGTTTGATAAAGTGGCTAAAAGACTAGAAGTCATGTGTTATAGTTGAATTGTGACCTAAATGACGAATGCATGCTACACCCTTATGAAAATAATGACTTCTACGATATTGTTTTGCATCATGATTGTTAATGGAATGTTCATGAAATGATATTGACGGACTTATGGCATGTTGTTATGTGCATTCCATTCCATGTATAAAACTTTGAGAACTATGTATAGTGTGAAATCCCCAACTTATGGTATTTCAAAATATGAATATTGGTCATGTGTTCAAGAAGAGCAAATTCATGTTTTGTCAGTTTCTTTCCATCGAGTCCTGGGGGTACTTGTACCCGATAATTTAGCTGTGTGCCTAGAGCTATGTCATGATTCATGATACTCTCAGTTAAGCCATAACCCATAGAACTCAGTTAACCATGTCTCACAGGAAATCTTAGAACATCTTAGTAGTTTAGTAATCTCACTGATTTCAGCATTCCAAGTAAAATCTGAATAACTATAGTAATTTTAGTCAGTCCTCAGATATCAATACATTCCGTCATTCAACGAAACTCAGTAAACTCAGTTTAGCTCCTCTAAACAATACTACTAGTATCATTTCAACTAATTGGTTCTGTTAAGATAATCAATTTAGTTTAGTTAATCAATTCATCTCAATTAATTGGTCCAGTGTCTTTCAGATGGGAGTAGGATTCAGCACCGAGCGAGCTTAAGGATGAGGACTCACACGCTAGATAGGACTGAGATCCCTAGAAGAAATCCCTAAGTTCCAGAACTACGTAGCCACTATAAGTATGATATGTCACCCATTAGATAGGACTGACATACTTAGGAATCACCCATTAGCACATTTAAATATATAGGAATGATCCCAGGGGTTACCCGCAAGATTACGACTGACTCCACAGCTGTTGTCCTTACCAGTGGTGTGGTACTGACACCCTTCTTACTGGGGTTATAGCTTGGACCCCAGACTAGCTATAAAGGGGCATGTTGGTTAGATGAATACATCCCTTAGTTTCAGTTACAGAATCAAGACAATCAAATACAGTCAATCCTTATCATTATCAATAGACTTTGAGATCACCCACTAGATAGGACTGACATCAACTATGGTTAATCAGTATCAGTATCATCAGATTTAGAGATCACCTGCTAGGTAGGACTGAGTTGAGACAAGGTCAATTTATCATTATTATCATTATACTCATAGATAACCCGCTAGATAAGAGCAATCTCAGATTCAGTAACTCCATACAGAACGGAGCTCAGATAGTTCCATCAGAACTTAGACTGTCAGATACAGTTACTCAGTATCAGTTACATCGGTTATGCCGATCATCAGAATTATATCAGTTATATCAGTCATCATAACTCACGTTATCAGTATTCAGTTTTAGGATGGTTAGACACAGTTAATCCAACCAGTTCTTTAGAATTCGAACTGTTAGATATAGTCATTTATCTATTCAGTATCTTAGTATCAGTACACTCATGTTGTAAGCATTCAGACTCAGTAGTTACTATCACCACGACTTCAGTTATAGTTACTTATGTATGTATGTATTCTCGCATTCATATCAGTCTGCATTGCTCATGCATATAAACCCTTTGCATTTAGCCTACCTCACTCGTATACTCAGTACATTTAATTATACTGACGCATTTGTGCTATGGTATTTTATTTTATCCCATAGGTTCAAACACACGAGTTCCACGACAGTAGTAGCATTGCAGATTTTAGCATTCAGAGTTAGCAGTGACTCCTCATTCTCCGAGGATATGATTACTACTTTATTACTTTAGTATTTAATTTTGGGTTTCTGTAGTCGGGAGTTAGTTGGAGACATGTTCCTTCCACTCCCTACTTTAGACAGTTAAAGGATTTCATAATAAATTACAAACTAGATTACAAACTAGATCCAAACTTCAATATTTCAGTTTTGTATTGATTTTGTGATTCCACTTTATTCAGACATTGTTAATATTCATATTACGTTCAGTATTGAACCTTATTGCCTTTCAGTTCATGTTTTCGCATTTATATGTGTATATTATGTTGTGTATAGGTACAGATATTAGTCATGAGTTATCTTGTGGTCCTTCGAGGTCTTGAGTACCGTGTAGCATTCCAGTTCAGAAAATTGGGGTGCTACAATTGCGGTTCTGAGTTTAAAGGTAATAATGTCCTGCCTAACCTTCTTATTTGTTGCGTACACAACAAAGATGCAGTAATAGTCAAAAACAACATATAAAGTAAAATTAGGAAACTTGACTAAAATTTAATTAACGCTCATATACTTAATTGACAACTGTATTCCTAGCAACGACGCCAAAATTTGATATGCCCAAATTACAACTCTCTTAAAAGAGTGTAGGCAGTCGTTGTCAAATATTTAATGCAACTATGTTGGTGTCAAATCCCACGGAGAATATGGTGTCAACTAACTCTTATTAACTATTAATCAAAAGTTTTTGGGAATAAAGGGGGTTTTATTGTTAACAAATATTTTTCATAGCTTATTCAGTGTATGAGCTAGTTATTAGTTTGCAAAGTTAAAAATCAACGAGTGACAGTAAAGCAGGATTATGATCATCAAGGTGTTTCAACAATAAAGGTTATAGGTCATCGGAAATCCATATTTAACAAATCTAATTAACAGACTAATTACGCAATAGAGTCCATCTAGTTATTTCTCAACCCTAAAAGATGGTTACACTTTAATTATTCCGCACTTAAAAAGTTAATGGGATTAATCAATTAAATCCTCAAGAGGTTGATCCTGCTAAGGCATCAACCATAAAATCAAAGGTTAATTTCTATGATTTCCATGTAACTCTTCTCTTTTCTAAATGCCAACTCTTCTACTCAAACAAGTGGTATCTATAGGCACATTCTTCAAGTTTGCAACCAAGAAGAATCATTAAACTGAAGAGAAATTTATGAAATTAGACTAATCTAAAGTATTTGATCATTCCCACAACCCTAATAATGAATCACACCAAAGCTCCCATAACCCTAGTTATGGGAGTTTTAGCAACACATCATTAAAGAAAGGAATTCCATTATATGTTTCATAAATAATTCAGAAAAACTTACAAAGATACAAGAGTTGATCCAAATCTTCAATTGATGGTGAATAAAATGAAATCCCCTAGTTTAAACTTGTTTCGCCTAGAATTCTATGTTACAAACTGTGTTTCAAATATCCAAAGATGCCTAATCTAACCCTAAGATGGGAATTTATAGGCTCCCAGAAAGTGGGAAATCAAAAGTCAATTAAAAGTCGTCGCGTCATCAGTTGACGACTAAAGTGATGGTCATTTGAAAGTTTGATGGCTTATCACCAAGTTTGTTGATGGGACTATAATTTCCTTTGGTTATGTTACAGTCCATGGTTATAGTGACGGTCCATCGCAAGCCTGACGGCCCATCACCCAATCCATCACTGGATTCTGATTTCCCTTTGTTCTGTTAAAGGACGATGGGCATAGTGACGGTCCGTCAATGACCTGACGACTCATCCCTTGATCCGTCACTTGGGTTTTTGATGACTTCATTTCTTGTTAAGCTTGACGGATACAATAATGGTCCATCACAAGGTGGACAGCCCATCAGTTAGTCCGGCACATGCATTCGTTTCCTGCTTTTCCAAGTGATTCATTCTTCTGAGTAACCATCTTGAGAACCAGTAAACCCCAACATCAAATGCTTCAATAGTCTCTTAAAAATATTTAATTATCCCTTGAAAAGGTACAAAATGCTCCATCGAATGTTGGAATATCACTTAATTCCTATGGATTTGTCATGACCCGAGCTATTGTCTAGCCGTGATGGGTATATCAAGTTCGCCATGGAACAAACATAATACGCTAGCAGTGGGTGAATTCCGAACATATAAAAATATAAAAAGGGATAACATCAAAGGAATCTAAGATATATCAATAACCAATAACCAAGTCCATAGTAATCCACAAATACGCTAATCAAAACAAAAACAATCCAAGTTAGGATATACCCTCGATGATAGCTTAAAATAAGTCTAAACCTAAGTCTATGACATAAGAAAATAAAACCATAAAATGAAGATCTTCTAGAGAATGAAAGCTCACCACTTTAAGTCTACTCACGATCGACCAGTAAACCACCTAATCACTATGAAGGAAAAGTAGGAGTGCCTCCAAACCCTACATCATGTGGCAATGCAACTGCGGGTTGAGCGCTAGCATGTAACTCAGAGATATGGGATAAAGTGGGATTAATAAATTCAAAATTAGTAAAAAATCTAAATGTACACAAGCATATACATATACTTCTATATAACGTTCTAGGGTAGGGAACAAGGTTTAACATGCACTTTAAAATCGCTAACCTGCATTGTGTTGCATAACTGTCATAATAAGGTACCCATGGGATAAAAGAGCCCTAGTACATGTAACTACACAAACCAAAGAATATTTATATGCACATATGCACTATGAGGGACTCGAACCTCCTAGCATATATCAAAGGTGACTTAAGCACCTAGTCATTAACATGAGGGACTCAAATCAACCAATCATATAATAAGGGGACTCGAACCACCTGGTCATTTAGGCCCTCCATGTCGCTAACAGCAGTTTCTAGTATGTGTGCTTTCGGTCCTCCACTTTCAAGACCCATCTACAAAACCCTCTTTTAAGCCTAATTAGAATATTTATAACACATTCCCATTAATTGAACCAATTCATTCATTAAGACATCCCGTTTGTATCGTCATACCACCCTCACTTGTATGTTAACATTAAAATGACCTGACAATTAACTGTTCATATCGGGAAACTCATAACCCCTCTAGATTCAATTTTTTATTCATACGGGGAATCGACAAACCCCGAGTTTTTGTAAAATCAGTGGGTGGTTCATTACCCTTTTATGCCTATGCATTCGTATGAGTGAGCAAGTCAAATCATGTGACAAAACATATTGAATATCGATTTCACAATTTAGGTTGAGGGAACACTATTTCAAAAACCATATATCAAGGTAAAATCATCAAATTTGGGAAAACCCATGACCCGTTAGTTTATTCAACATGCCCTTTAACCCTACAAGTTCAAAATCATTACTTAAGCATAAGCAATGCATAATAAGTCATAGGACAACAATTGAAGAATCAATCATGCCAAAATCCTCAACCCATATCACAACCCATGTTCAAATCCTCCTAAACAACCACATAATTTTATGTTTTAAGTAAAACAAGTTTAAAGGTAGAGTCACATGCCTGAAATATTATAAGTTATAGCGAGAATTCAACCCTTGAAGCTTTGGATAGCCAAGTATGAGAAACCCTAGCTATTTCTTGCCTTAGAGATTTGAGAGAATGTTTTTGATGTATTATGGATGGTAATGAGGTTCCAATAGTGTTTTAAGGTCCTAGTTTATGTTTAGAGAATGAGGGAAATGTCCAAAATGCCTTAGTTTAAAAACTAAAATTTGTCACCCAATCTCTACGGGTATCCTTGGAACTCGTAAGGTCACCCTACGACTCATGACACGAAGTCATTAGCTGGACAGTACTTATGTCACCCATACTGGTCTGGTTATGACTCAGTCATATAACTGATCAAGTGACCCTATAACTCATACGATCCTAGTCGTAGTCCAGTTAGAATCCTTTGGGTAATAACAGATCACCCTACGATTGATACCTTACAAATGATGACCTCAAGTCATTACCAATGCAGTACCTCAGGTAAAACTCGCTGTGCACCCTACGATTTGGGTCCTCTGACCTTTCAAGACATCCTATGACTAGTAAGGTGTGTCATAGGTTGGACAGTGAGTTCAAAACATAGGATTTTCCAGAGGCGAAAAAATTGGGGTGTCACATTCCCCCATTAGTATCATTCATCCCCGAATAAAGATTGAAGGAATCCTTTAGTAAGATTTAACACAAAAACACATCCAAATATACCTTTAAAAAAGATGGAAATCAAAGATGTTAAGAAAACACATACCTCAAGTACAATTATCCAAAATAGGGAAAAAGAATAGATATTTTGACTTTATGTCCTCCTCGGCTTCCCAAGTAGCTTCTTCAACCTTTTCGTTCCTCCATAGAACCTTCAACAAAGCAACATCCTTTTTTCGTAACCGATAGACTTGAAAATCCAAAATCTCAACTGGGACTTCCTCATAAGACAAGGAATACAAAATGCCCACACTCTCTAAGAAAAAAATCAAGGACAGATCAATTAAACACTTCTTAAACATAGAAACGTGGAACATCGGATGAATGGAACCCAAACTAGAAGGAAATTCCAATTCATAGGCAATATTACCCACTCTCTTCAAAACCAAATACAGACCCACATAGCAAGGATTGAGCTTTCCTTTCATCCCAAACCGGATCACTCCCTTCATGGGATACATATTCAAGAATACCCAATTGCTAATGTCGAATTCCAACTCCCTTTGCCTCACATTTACATAGGACATTTGATGTCTTTAGGCAGTCTTAATCGTATCCCTTATTACCTTTACCTTTTCCATGGCTTTGTGAACTAATTCAGGGATGAACAATCTAGTCTCTCCTACTTCAAACCACTCAATTAGAGAATGACATCTCCTACCATACAACATCTCAAACAGACACATTCTAATACTAGAGTGATAGCTATTACTATAAGAAAACTCGATGAAAGGTAAATGATCAACCCAACTACCACCAAAGTCAATCATATAAGTCTGAAGCATATTTTTCTAAGTTTGGATAGTCCTTTGCACTTGTCCATCCATTTGAGGGTGGAAAATAGTGCTGAGATTCACCTTAATCCCTAAACCTTTCTTAAAAAAATTCCAAAAGTGGGACGAGACCTTCGTACCGCAATTCGATATGATAGAAATGGGAGCACTATGCAATTTGACAATATCCTGAATGAAAAATCTTTGCATAATCCTCTATAGAATAACTAGTCTTCATAGGCAAGAAGTGAGCAAACTTAGTCATCCTATTCCTAATTAACCAAATTGCATAAAATTGGCTACGAGACCGCAAAAGACCAGTAATGAAATCCACATTAATCACTTTCCATTTCCAAATAGGAAACACAATCTATTGAGAAAAACCTTCGGGCCTCAAGTGCTCTACCTTCACTTGCTAACAAACCATAAACTTAGCCACAAAAATGGCTACATTTCTCTTTATGTTATTTCACCAATAAATTTCTTTTAAGTCATGGTATATCTTTATCAAACTAGGATGAACCACATACTGCGACTCATAAGCTTTACCAAAAATTCTTTCTTGCAAGCCATCGACATCGGTAATACACAATCTACCTTGGTATTTCAAAATTCCATCACCACAAATCTCAAAAGTCATAACTTTATATTGGCGTACATCATCCTTAATCTGCACCAAGATAAGATCCAAGACCTATTTTGCCTCATCACCAAGAGAAAACTTTACCACATCTTGCACAATCACACCCCATCCTTATTCCAAGAGATGAACTTCAAGATTAGCCAAATGGTGAATATCCTTTACCAACCCATACTTCTCCTCATCCACATAATATAGGCTCCCCATGGACAACTAGCTAAGAGCATCAACCACCAATTCAGCTTTACCTGGATAATAACAAAGAATCATGTCATAATTCGTGAGCAACTCAAGCCATATCCTTTGCTTGAGATTCAACTCCTTTTGGGTGACCACATATTATAGTATCTTATGATTAGAATAAATATTAACATGAACTCTGTAAAAATAGTGGCACCAAATTTTCAATTCAAACACCACGACCAACAATTCTAAGTCATGCATCAGATAATTCTTCTCATGAACTTTCAACTATTTAGAAGCATAGGCCACCATATTACTATACTGAATCAAAACAGAATCAAGTCTCACACGAGATGCATCACAATACACAACGAAGCCATCAGTACCCTTGGGCAGGGTTAAAATAGGAGCAAAAGTCAATTTATCTTTTAACTTCTTAAATCTACCCTCACACATATTGGACCATAGAAACTTTACCTTATTTTGAGTCAACTTAGTTAATGGAGCAACAATACATGAGATGCTCTCCATAAATCTCCTATAATAACTGGATAAACCTAAGAAACTCTAAATATCGATTGGAGTCATGGGTCTAGGCCACTTCTTCACCGCCTATATCTTTTGTGGATCCACCATGATCCCTTCACAAGAAACAACATGACCCAAAAAGGAAACAACATTAAGCCAAAACTCGCATTTAGAAAATTTAGCATACAACGCTGATCTTTCAAGGTTTGTAACATAATACAGAGATGATCAGCATGATCTACCTCACTCTTAGAACATAAATAAAATATCATCAATAAACATAATAACAAATAAATTCAAAAAGTAATAGAATACCTAGTACATAAGATCCATACATGCAGCAGTAAATTAGTCAAACCAGAGGACATCACTAATAACTCAAAATGACCATACCGAGTTTGGAAAGCAGTCTTATGGATATCCACCTCTGTAATCTTAATCTGATGATAACCCAACTGAAGTAAGATCTTAAAAAAGTACTTAGCACCCTAAAGTTGGTCAAAGATGTAATCAATTCAAGGAAGAGAATATTTATTCTTTATCATCACCTTATTCAACTAGCAGTAATTTATACATAATCGAAGGGAACCATCTCTTTTACGCATAAATAGAATAATTGTACCCCACAAAGACAGACTAGGGAAAATAAAACCCTTATCTAGAATATCATTCAGCTTCTTTTTAAGCTCTTTTAGTTTTGTTAGAGCCATTTTATAAGGAGAGATAGAGATAGGAAAAATATGTTGGAGAAGGACGATCCCCAAATCAATTTCCCTATCAGAAGGGAGGCACACCAAGAAGATCATTAGGGAAAATATCAGGAAGTTCATTAACCATGAGAACAGATTATAGAGAAGGAACCTCTAAGTTAGAATGATTAACCCAGACCAAATGATAGATACACCACTTCAAAATCAATTTATGGTCTCTAAGATTATAAATGAACATTCCCTTAAGAACGAGGGAACTCCCTTCCCATTCTATAACTAGCTCATTAGGAAATTTAAAAATAATTTTATGGGTTAGACAGTCAACGTGTCATAGCACGAGTACATCCAATCTATCCCCAAGATCACCTAAAAGTTAACCATATGCAACTTTATTAAGTCTACTACAGTCTCCCTACCACAGATAGATACCACCAAACCCCTATAGATTTTTCTAGCCACAATAGAGCCACCCACTGGGTAGATATTAAAAAGGGATCCGAAATACATGCAAGACTAAAAACAAAATGAATAACCACATATGGGCTCACATAGAAAAAAGTAGACCCCAGATCAAGCAAGAATTACATATCACGTGAGAAGAGTTTTAATGTACCAGTGATGATATTAGGAGATAAATGGTACCCTCTGATGCAGCACCCAATGAATTAAAAATAGGAACCTTGTTAGCCCCAGAAACAACCTTAGAAAGACAATCCCACTGCGTATGAGCAATCTAAGAACAACCAAAATACCAATTTCTCCCCTTCTCATACTGACCATGTTACAGCTAACCACAAAACTGATAAAGAGGAGGTGATGGAAATAGTTGGGACCTACTATGACGTAGGTCCATCACTACTCTAGAAACGACAATCACCAGATGACTTTCGATAGGGTTCACTATCCATCGAATAGGAGTTAGTACTCCCCCAATTATTTTTCTTAGACCACTGCCTGCCATCTCTACCACTAAGCTGCTGACCTCTGCCCTTATCTGAATTTCTAAACCTCTTACTCTATCTTTCCCCCATCATTGTATGCCTCTTCTTTTTCTTCTCAACTAGTTGCATATTTACCATAATTCTAGAGATGTCCATATTCTCTTTGAACAAGGCAACCTTGCTCTCCAAAACTAAATTTTGAGATAATCCCAAAAAAAACTTCCTCATCCTAGCCCTTATTCTAGATACTAACTCAGGATCATATCAAGATATTTGATAGAACTTTAAGGCATACTACTTCACCATCATACTGCCTTGCTTCAAATTCACAAACTTCTCTGCTTTTGACTTCCTCAAGTCTTGCAGAAAAAAGTGATCTAGAAAAGAACTAGAGAAATCATCCCAAAATGCTAGCTCCATATCATCACCCATAGACCAATGCCACTCTTCATACGACTGATATGCTATATTTTTTAATATATAAACAACGAACAACATACCCTCTATATCAGTAGAATGTATTACATAGAAAATATTCTCTATCTTATCAATAGACCTTTGAGAATCCTCCTCAACGTTAGGCCTAATGATGGTCAGAAGTCTCAACCTCATAGACTGACTAACTCTAGTAGTCTCAGAAGAACTCACAACAACACCAACAGGATCCTACTATGTGACTGAGATGTCACCAATTGGGTTAACAGATAAATGAAAAAGTAAAACTTGACATTAGTAATATCTCTTTAAGGTGACTGAGCATGAGTGTCACTATCTGGAGAAGGGTTAGTAAAGATCGGTGAAACTCTATATGGGTAATTAGAAGAAGCAACCCTAGATCGGGTTTGTACCCCATATGTAGAGTTTCTATGAGCATCAGATCTTGTGGGAGACATGATTTCAAATGCGAACAAATGGGAATTAGAGGTGGTTTCAACATTGTAGAATCTATAGCCCGAAAGTAGAACACAAGAAAGGAAAGCATTTCTATATGCCTAGTAGTTTGTCCCTTAGAAGTGTGGTGCTCTACACACCCATAAAAGAGACACTACTTGACATGACTTTGTGTATACCTCATAGATCATGAACATAGGCACTGCTACCAAGCTTGTCACAACCCAAAGTAGGGCCTTGCCTTTATGGGTATCTCGAGTCTACCATGAATGGGAGACCACCCCTTTGCCTACCCAAACAGAACATAATACCCTAACAATGGGTGAATTTTTAATTTATAATGAAATAGAAAGAGATAAGCTCAAAGAAATCTAAGATATATCAATAACCAATACCCAAGTCCGTAGTAATCTACAAATTCTTTAATTAAAACCAACAAAATCCAAGTCAGGACTTGCCTCCAATGATAACCAAAAATAAGTTTGAAAAAAAGTCTATGAAATAAGGAAAAAAAACCATGAAATGAAGCTCTTTCGAAGAATGGAAGCTCCCTACTTCAATTCTACTCACGATCAACCAAGAAGCCACTTAATCACTGCAAAGTAAAAATACGATTATCTCTGAACTCTATATTACATGGGGATGCAATGTCAGGGATGGTTAGCGAGTTTAGCACTAGAATGTAAATTAGGGATTTGGGATAAACTAATGCTATGATTAATAATACAAAATCAGTCAAAAATCCAAATGCAAAAAAGCATACTCATATACTTATAACTAATGTGTCAGGGTAAAGAACAAGGTTTAGCATGCACTTTAAAATCTTTAACCTAGCTTGCGTAGCATAACCATCACATTAAAGCACCCAAAGGATATATGGGCCCATCTCTCCCATAGATAAAAGGTCTTTAGTTCATATGGCATATGAACCTGAGAATAATCATATGCACACATGCACCATGGGCGACTCAAACCTCTCAGCATATATCAGAGGTGACTTAAACACCTAGTCATTTAACACAGAGGAGTTAAACCTCCCAATCATATAATAAGGGGGACTCAAACCACGCGATCACTTAGACCGCTACATCGATAAATATGGTTTCTAGTATTGGTCTTTTGGGATCTCTACTTTCATTGCTCGGCTACACAATCCTCTTTTAAGCCCAATAAAAATGTTTAGTGCACATTCTCATTAATTAAACTAGTTCATTTATTAAGGCATCCCTTTGGTATCATCATACCAACCTCACTTGCAAGTTAACATTATCATACCATGATAAGTAACTATTCACATAGGGAAATCATAACCCCTCTAGGCTCAATTATTCATTCATATGGGGAACCAACAAACCCTAAGGTTCAATAAAATTAATATGTTATTCATTACCTTTTTATACCAATGCATTCATATGAGTGATCAAGTCAAACCATCTGACAAACCATATTCAATATCAATTTCACAATTTTAGTTGAGGGAACACAATTTCCAAAACCATATATGAGGGCAAACTCATCAAATCAGGGAAACCCTATGACCCCTTAGTTTATTCACCATGCCCATTCACCACAGAAGTTCAAAACCATTAATAAAGCATAAAAAATGCATAATAAGTCATGAGAAAACAATTTAAGAATCAATCATGCCCAAATCCTCAACCCATATCAAAACCCAAATTCAAATCCATATAAACAACCATCTAATTTCATGCTTTCACTAAAACAAATTTATGGGGAGGGTTACATACTAGAAATATTAAGAGTTATAGAGAGAATTCAACCCTTGGAGCTTTGGTTGGCTAAGTGTGAGAAACCCTAGCTTGTTCTTGCCTTAGGAATTTGAGAGAATACTTTTAACAAGATTTTCAGCAGTTATAACTTACTGTGGACATGACCCTAAAGAGGAAAGTTTAGAGAACTTGGATTAGTGTAGGAGGCTAATGCGTAGAGGTGAGTTGTAGTAAGTAGTTAGGTACGCGTTGGGGTATCTTTGTATTTGTTGTAAGAGTTTTCTCATAGTATGAAGTCTCAAGTTAGGTGGGTTGGGGGAGAAGGGTGCTTGCGGTTGGTTAGTGTATCGTACTACTTTGTAGGTCCCTTATTTATGTTATTTCATCATGTTTCATGTTCCTTGTTTCATGTTTTATGTGTTATAATGACCTTATTTATTGTCTCTATGTCTTGAGTTGTGGGTCTATCAAAAATAGCCTCTCTACTTCTTGGAAGGTAGTGGTATGGACTGCATACATTCTACCCTCTCTAGACCCCACTTAGTGGGAACTCACTGGGTATGTTCTTGTTGTTTTTTAGGTGATATGGATGGAAATGTGGTGCAAATAGTGTTTTAAGGTCATGGGCTATGTTCAGAGAATGAGGGAAATATCTAGAATTCTCTTAGTAAAATAACTAAAATTTATTGCCCAGTTGCTAAAGGTGACCTTACGAATCGTAGGGTCACCCTACAACTCATTGCACGACGTCATAGGCTGGACAGTGCCCATAAGCACCCATAATGGTCTTGTTACAACTGCGTCATACAACTCGTCAAGTGATCCTACGACTTGTAGGGTTTTAGTCGTAATCAAGAAAGAATCCTTTGAGTAACACATTGGTCACCCTACGATTGGTACCTTACAAATCTTATAGAGTCCTTATGACTCGTTACCTTAAGTCATCATCAAGACAGTAACTCAGGTAAAACACAATATTCACCCTATGATTTGGGTGGTCCTAAAACCCGTCAAGACACCTTAAGACTCGTATGGTAAGTTGTAGGTTAGACAGAGAGTTTAAAACTAAGAATTTTCCAAGGACAAAAAATCCAGGTTGTAACAGGATTCTTCCGACAATGATGTACAGAATTTTTTATCCTTAGCCTCCGTTTCCAAAAAAAAAAATTTTACTACATTTCTGCAAATGTTTAATAGCAACCCTGTCCCACAATTATTTCCTCGATCAAATATTTTAATACTTTCTTGCATTTATTGCAAGTATAGAAATTTTACCCTATCACGCTCCATAAATTTTCAACTAAATACCTTTTAGTTTATTCAATACTTTTGGCCCTAATAATTTCTGGTAAAGAGGAAACTTCTTCATCTGCTTCGAGTAATTCAATAACCGGACAAGTAAGGGTAGGGTTCTCCCTAAACAATTGTTCTTCTATATCATCTTCTTCTGATAAGTCCTCCTCAAAATCATCATAACGCCTACTTAGGTTCTCATGGTCTAATTCCATATTGGATCGAACATTATAACCATTGGATTGTTATAAAATAAGTTTCTTAAACATCACTAAATTTATAAGGTAATGAACTATTTTTTACCCTTATGAAAAATCTTTTCAAGCATTGATTTTTTACCACTACTTTTTTATCGACATCCATAGTTAAATGTTAATATAGCTGAAATATTAAAAACAAGAAATATAATTACTCTAACCAAGAATTAATTCAAGTAAACAAATATACATAATAAAGAACAAAAATATGGAGATTAAAGTTTGAACGAATGTATCAAACACAGTGATTAAAGTTGGAATGAATGTGCCAAATGCCTGTGCAAAAGTAGACGTATACCAAATGTCAAAATTTAACAAATGATAATTGAAGTTTGCAATCTATTCAAAACCTCTCCAACTCTAATTAACTAATACCACAAATATATAATATTAAGAGAATAATAAAGAGACTTTTAGAGAGGTCAGTACAATAGAAAGAGTATGTGAATATTTGTCAGGAAAAAAAATAGGTTGGGAGGGTATTTATAGATAAAAATACTTAGGGGGCAGTGGGGGATATTTTTGGAGGGTAGGAGGCAAAGGAGTCACTGATAGGCCCCAGATTCAAGTTGAAAATTTTTGACCATTTACCCAAACAAAATCTAGTAAATTGGTACCAGTCCAATCGGTGTAAATTGTAGTTCTACCTAGGATCAGGTTCCATATCCAATAGTATTGGTCTTACCAGGTCCAACCGCTACTATTTCAAATGAAACAGGTTTCAATGTCGAAATCGAACTGGACTGGTTCAGACCTGTTTCACTTCCAACCTTAATTTATATTCAAACAACAATGATAATAGATATATTAACACCAACCAAGTCAAATTAAGTATAAAGGTCCCTTTTTGACATGGAATGTTCATTCTATACTAACCAATAAGAAATACTTACGAACACATCATAAATAATCTATATCAAGAAATACTCACTATCCCATCAACCTCATAAAATAGTTAACCAAAGAATTAACAACAGATATCATGTCACGAATCAATCCACATAAGAAAATCAAGGTAATAACAACACCAATGGTTCACATAAGGAACACAAATAAGATATATGAGTTATACATACCCGGTCCACTCAAGGGACTATAAAACTTTCCATCATACCATGTACCCACATGCTATTGGGATTAATTATTCGACTAGCCATGACTTGTCAGAGACAACCTCAGTCTATGTACCAATCTCATAAATCGTTCAAGTACATTGGCACTCTTATCCAAAACAAGTGTTTTCCCTCCCTCATTTCACTCGAATAACCAGTTCAATCACAGGATATACATTAACAACACTCATTCACAACAAGAATAATAAATGATTCGCCAATACAATTCTCTTGTAAGATTCACCATTAAGCAACTCTTATAGTTTACGTTCAATCATTTAACACTAATTATAAGAATAACTTGAAATAATTAAACAAATATTCATTTAACAAAAACATATGTAATTAAACTAAGTTTCAACTCTAATTCAACTATACCTACCTCAATCTAAGTCTTGCAACACACTAAATTACTTAAGCCTTGCCCTTTGTTGTAGCCTCGGCTTGATATCGATCTAAAAATCATAAATAAAGAATAATTTAACCAATGTTCTACCAATTTTAGGTATTTTAACCTAAATTCATAGCCTCAAGGCCAAGTTCATGAATAATTTCTTCATTCTAGGGTATTTTCACCTTCATCTCTCTCAAATTCTCTATAAAGAAAAATTAAAAGGACAAATTCTTGTCGAGTAATCATAATTCAACCATTCTAGACTATAACCATGTGATTTTAACCCCATTATAACCAAATCATATCATGTTCTTAACCTATGGTTAAAGTCACCATCCCACTATGATCAATCCATGTGAACTCTAAGGACTTGAGGATTAAATTTATATTAGAGGGGAGGGAATTCATTTGTTTTAGGAGTAAATACAGATGGGATTCTCCAAAAGTTTCCTAATTATCCCTATGCTTACTTGTAATTCTTTTGGAATAAAAACTAATATTTTAACACTAAAACTGTTATTTACTGCAGCAAGCCTTCTATAGTTTCCCAATTCCCATTATAGTGGCATCGATACCACTAATCCTCCCACTATCATGGTGCCAATTAAGATTGACTCTTGTTATTGTAACATAATTCTCGCTAAAGTGGGACCACTATAGCAGCGTTGCTACCCTCTATAGTAAGGAGCAAGATGGAATCTCTGGACTCGGTCCTTGTTTCGCTATTTTTACAAAATAATACTCAAGTTATTAACCTTACAATTAACCCTTTTACGTCAAATGCTATATCTGGAGTTCTACTATACTGAATTACATTCTAAAAGTTTTTATGAACTCCCTAATCTCTTAGCTAACATTATATTATCTCAAATCCATGAAACACTACCCCATCAACCTTCAAATTTACCTAGAGCACACAGCACCTAAAATTTTTGCTAGATAGGCGATATTGTAATGATACAAAAGTTCAATACAATAGACACCAATTCACACATAATTTTTCCTTGATCAATAATTAATGAAAGAAGGAAAATTTTTTCAAAAGAAATACCTAAATCCTCAAACAAGTGAAGGTACTTGATACATAAGTCCGTTTTAGTCTCTTAAATGGCCTCCTCAACATGTTAGTTCATCTACTGGAATTTCATTGACTTAATCTTTTTGGGACTCAACTTTCAAACATTCCAATCAAGTTTTAGCATTGATTACTCCTCATAAGAGTGATCTTATCTAACAATATGGAGTCCCAATGAATAATGTAGTTACTATCGCCATGGTACTTCTTATGTTTTGAAACATAGAATATCATATGGACTCTCAACATACATAGAGATAATGCACATTTATAAGCTATCAAACCCGCATCCTTAATGATTTTAAAGGACCAATATACCTGGGTTAAGTTTTCCTTGCTTTCCAAACCGCATTATTCCCTTTATTGGAGAAACCTTGAGTAGCATATGTTCATCTTTCTTTAAAAACATGATTCACACTTTTTAATTTGCATAGTCATTTTATTGACTTTGGTCTATTAACAACTTTTATTGTATCAACCTTACCTCTTCCTAAGACTCCCTCAACAAATTAGTGCATAAGGTTTTCACATCACCCACCTCAAACCAACTTATGAGCAATCTATATATCCTCCCATATAGAGCTTTAAATAGTTCCATATTAACACTTGAGTGAAAATTATTGTTATACAAATATATGCACAATGGTAGAAATAGATCTCGATGACCTATAAAGTCAGCTACATACACCAGAAGCATGTCTTCCAGCAACTGAGTAGTCCTCTCCAGCTACCTGTCTGTCTGGAAATAAAAGGTAGTACTGAGATTTAAATTAGTACCTACCTCCTCATGAAACTTATTGTCACAACCCAATTTTTTAGGTCATGATGATACCTACTAGGACCCACTAATAGTTAAGCCAACCCTATCACGATCCAATTTATGAGTCATAATGGCACATACATTATCTCGCCAAAAGGTAAGCGAAATGTAAATCAGAGGTAAACACAATGGGTTAACTTGGTGGTAATGCTCCAAAAAGGGCCTAATAGGTAATCCAACACAATAAATATGCAAGACAATAGAAATAGTTTAAAGGTGGTCACTATATAAATACCATCCCATGACCTGGTAGAGCGAATACGAGAGCATTTAGAAATAAAAATACAACCCCAATATCTAGAATAGTAAATACATATATCTCTAACAAAAGACTAAACATAGAAAGATATTAGGAAATAGGTGACTCTGACTCCAAGAACTCACCCTATCTTTGTATATTAACACCACAAGAAAGTCGATCAACGAAAGAAACTACTACTCAAATATAAACCAAAAAGGTACATAAGTATAGTATCAGTACCGAAACAATGGATACTCAGTAGGCATCATCGTCCGATTGAGCTAAATCATAATATAAGTTTGATAGAATGGAAGATAACATAACTAAGTTAAGGTAAGGAAACGAACCTAAATCAACTCCAACATCGTTGTCCATGCATAGGTAAATAAATTGAAATGATTGCATAACGTAACATAAATAATAATCACATGCAAAAATAACTACAAAATTGGCGCTCATACACCAATTAGTGCAAAAAAAGTAAATAACCCATCGCAAGCCCCCAAAGCCTGGAAGGTACAAACAAGATAGCAAATCCTATCACTTTCATTTATCAATTCTCATAACACCATTGGAATTCATCCAAGTAGTACCAAACTATAGCCATTTCTTTCCCATATTCATCAATTATCATTTAATCAACAATTATCAACTAATCATTATTTCACTAGAATCCATTTATATTATATCACATTATAAACATCCCTACATTTTCAGACTTAGCCTAATTGATATTTTCAATCTCACATCCCTATATCATTATATCATAATAATCATATCATCATAGACTAATATTCTTATCTAAACCTAAACCGGTAAATATAATCATTAGCCGAACTTAAACCGGTGAGTATATCATCAATAGCCAGACTCGAACCAATGAGTATAGTATATCATCAATAGCCAGACTCGAACCAATGAGTATATCATTAGTACCTGGACTTGAACTGGTGAGTATATCATTAATAACCCAAATTGAACTGGTGAGTATATCATCAATAGCCGAACTTGAACAAGTAAGTATATCATCAATAGTCGGACTTGATCCAGTAAATATATATATAATCAATGTAATCAATAGTATCATCAATGGCATAAATAATAGCATAATCAAGAGGCATCAACCCTCCTATCCACTAACATATCCATCAAGTGTCAAGGTTTCACAATATTTCCTCAATAAGCATTTCCAAGAGTCTAACAAGAATACAAAGGTCTACACAAGCTAATATACGTATTAACCTAAGGTGGGTCAAGGGCCCATGTCTAATCCCTGAAGTTCTATTTTAGGAAATTTTTACCCAAACTAGGCTTAAGGAATCTAATTCAACTTTTAGATATTAAACAATCCTCAACTATCCCTAAGATAGGAAATTTACCTAAAACATGAGCAACTTGGTCGATTATGCATAATTTATTGATTTTTGATTAGCCTAAATGATCCAACTAACCCCAAGAATTGCAATTCATCATACCAACACCTATAACCCATCTCAAATCTAACATAATATTATAAAAGTACTAGAAACTAGCTCAATCTAGCAAGCGATTAAATCCAGCCTACCTCGATGCCGAAAAAATCTTAAAAGATCTACTAAATCATCATTTTCCCTTTAAAGAAGCTTTTGCAAGATACCAAGATATAAAAATCACATTCTACTCATCAAAACTAGAATAATGACACCCATATTGCACTATTATACTTCAGGTCCAAAAATCACCCAAAACCTTATGTGGGTTCCATTTATGAAAAATCATATTTTTGATACAAACCTAATGTTCCCACATGCTCAAGGAATCATTAACTTAAAAATGGAGGAATTCCGAGCTATTTTGGGGATAAAATAAAGCCCCCAAGGTCTTGGGATTTTTGAACTAGAAATCAAGAAAATATACCACAAAAAGGGTGAAGTCTTACCTCAAATCAGAAGATTATCGTGGAAACAAGTATTAAGAAAGCTTACTAATCAACCACAAGACCGAATCCCACTGAATCTAACTCTTTAGGGTTTAAGCTCTTAGGAAATAGATGAGAAATGGCACAAATCGTGAATTAAGGATTCCATTTATGCACAACCCAGACACTTGGGTTTCATGATTACAACCCAAGGCTCGCAATCGCTACATCTTATGGTTGCATTAGATGGTCACGATCACTACCTGCACACCATAATCGTGCTTGTGCACTATTACAAGTATCATGATCGTTAACCTTGGCTCGCGGTAGCGACAACAGCAGTTGACAACTAAGACTTGGAATCTATCCGGCATCTCGTATATGCAAACGACCTATGTAACTACACCAAATTCATTATTTCAAATTCAATAGTGCAGTTAAAATTTCCATTTGAGGTCATTTAAACAAAATATAGGTCCCATACCTAATTTCCAGTTTCTTAACTTTTTGATCAATTGGTCGAAATGAGCCTAGGTACCTTAAGACCCAAACCAAGAGTCAAGCTAGCCTAAAATTGATATTCTAGAGTTGCTGGAGTAGACAAAATTTGAATTCGAGTTTGTTTGACTAAAGTTTTTGCTCATAGTAATTTATAACCAGCAAAGACTTTAAAATAAGAAAATGACTCTAAAATCAGAACGAACTACCCGATAACCAAACTTTCAGTTCCAAGAAGTCATAAATGATTTAGGGTAGCTATAAAGAAGCTCTATTAATAAAAATAAGTGGAAATATGGAAAATGACCTGAAGGGTCATTACAATATCCACTACTAAAGGAACCCTTATCAATGAAAGTTAAAGATTGCAATATTCCTGAAGTCTAAAACATGTGAGGATACTGAGTCGTAACTCGTTATCGATATCCCAAGTATTCTTTTCTACTAGGCAGTGCCTCCACTGAACCTTAACTACAGAAATATCCCTAAAGTGCAACCGCCTAACATCACTAGCCAAAATGAGCATTGGCTCCTCTACAAAGTTCAAACGCTCATCTACTAGACTGAGTCCTATCTAAGATCATGAGATGGATAAGGAATGTATTGCCACAACGCGGAAACATGGAAAATTGGATGGACAATAGCAAAATTTAGATGTAAAGCTTACTTATAAGCTACCTCACCAACCATGCAAAGAATCTCAAAAGGTCCAACATATATCTAAGGCTGAGATCGCCCTTCATCTCAAACCTCATCGCACCCTTCATAGGCAACACTTAGAGGAATAATCAATAACCAGCTCCAAAAATTAAGGCACAAAGCTTACGGTCTGCATACGCCTTCTACCTACTCAGTGTTGCTCTCAAACTATCCGGAATCACCTTGACTCTATACAATGACTCTTGAAGCAAATCAGTACCATGGGGCTAAATCTCAGGAGTCTTAAACTATCCAATTAGATAATGATATGTCTTACCATACAAACCTTCAAAAGGCACCATCTCAATACTTGAATGATAACTATTATTAGAACAAACTATGCCAAGGCAAAATTTCCCTTCCACTAGCCTCCAAAATCCATAATACAGGCTTAGAGCATATCCTCACAGATCTAAAAAGTACACTCGGACTGGCCATCAATTTGTAGATAAAAGGATATACTGAGATCCACTTGAGTATCCAACACCTCCTAAAAAGCTATCCAAAACCTAGAAGTAAACATGAAATCCCAATCTAAAATAATAGATATGGGGACACTATATAAATAGACTATCTCGCGTACATAGATATGGGCTAACCTTTCAACACTAAAAGTTATCTGAATAGGAAGGAAATATACTGACTTGGTCAATCGATCCATAATGAGCCAAATACCATCAAGACCAAGGGAACTATGAGGCAAACTACTACAAAATGTCCATGGAGATCCGCTCCTATTTACACTCAAGAATGGAAAATCTCTAAATAAATCCACCAGGTCAGTGATGCTCAGCCTTTACCTACTTACAATAAAGGCAACAAGCTACAAAGTCTTCCACATCTCTCTTTATACCACTCCACTAATAATGTTGTCTTAAATTTCTATATATCTTAGTTATGCCTGGATGAATCGAATATCTAGAGTTGTAAGCCTTGTGCAAAATTAACTAAATAAACTCACCAATCCTCGAAACTCAAATATGGTAGTCAAATTGAAAAATACCCTAAAAATATATGGTGTTCCTCTTAGACTCACCACTCAACAAATAATCACGAAGGAAGAAAGCTTACTATCCTCAAACTACCGATCCCGAATCTACTCAGAAAGCAAAGACCTCACTGTAACACTAGCAAGAATCCTCCTAGGGTCTGAAATATCTAGGCAAAGTGTTAAGTTGGCTAAGGACTGAATGCTCGTGCCAACGGCCTCTGAAAAACTAGAATATAAGATAAGCTACCCATACTTATGGCCTTCCAACTTAAGGCATCTGCTATAATATTAAACTTGTATGGATAATACAAGTTACGAACATCATATTCCTTAAGCAACTCCATCCATCTACACTGCCAAAATTAATCTCTATGGTCATAAGATGTTGAAAACTATAACGATCGGTGAAAATCTCATAATATACACTATAGAGATAATGCCTCTAAATCTTAAGCACAAAAACTATTGACACAAACTCCAAATCCTGAGTGGGATAGTTGCACTCGAGCAACTTAAGCTATCTCGAAGCATAAGCAATAACACAACCCTGCTGCATCAATACACAACCTAAACCAGTACTTGAAGCATCACAATATACAGTTAATCTCTCACCCTCAATAGGAAGAGCTAGAATAGGAGCCGAAGTGACAAAATCATTGAGCTTTCAAAGGCTCAACTCACACTCCTCGGACCATCGAAAAGGAACCTCCTTACAAATCAATCTGGTCATAGGTGTTGAAATAGTAGTAAAATCCTCGACGAATCGTCTATAATAACTGGACAAACTAATAAAGCTATGAAACTCAGTTGGAGATTTTGGTCTACACTACAAGAAAAATGCTTATTACCTGGGGATTTTCATAGAGATAATGTGGTAAAATCTCCAAATAATTTGATTACCTATAGATTTTCTTACAAATTAAAAATTCAAAGGAAATACCTTTATAGGTAATTATTACCTACAGTTTTATAAAATCCCTAGGTAATTGAGCTGTGAAAATAAATTCACAAGTAATTATTACCTACGGATTTATAAAATCCCTAGGTAATTTAGTTCCAAAAATAAATATGCAGGCATGTTATTTTTTGGATTTATTTGCGATTAACTATCAAAATTTTGCATGAATTTTTTGATAAAATTTCATTAAAAAGGATTTTACTTGCGAATTTTCATGAAAAATTAATAAATTATTCCCCAAAAAGATTCCCAAGTACTTTTGAAGGAAATTTAGAGGTGAAAATTCCTAATTAACAAAAGAAAATTTCTTGCAGAAATTTATGAAACTATTTCACAAGAAAATTCGTATGAAATGCCCCAAGTAAATCTGCAAGAACAAATCTTCTCAAAAATAATTTCATGAATACGTAGCATGTTCATCCTCATAGAAATTCTCAAGTTATAATTTACACGTAAATTACTAGAAACATTTCATAATTAGTCAAAAATCTATTCAAAGCCTCCAATAATTCTCAAGAAAACATCATTCAATACAAGTCTAATGTAAACCATTACAACTAACTAAAAAACATAATTCGTAACATCCATAACAATAATGTAAAATTCTTAAATAGTCCAAAACAAAATATTTCAGACTTGAATCATCAATTAAACTATCAACCATCAGGGTCAGAATCACTATTAATCTCATAATTTTGGTTGTCTTCTTGATATGGGCGTTCATCATTTGAAGATAATTTCTTGTATACATGTTTCATCAACATGTCCAATTCCTTTCTCATCCTCCTTCCACAGTTGATGCACTTTGAGCAGTTAATATCTCTTGTTTCTTTCTTTCAAACTTATTCTGCATAAGAATATGTTAATTTTGGCTATAAAAAGTGCTAAAAATACATCATTAATATAAATTATATGACATTATAGTATCAAATAAAATCATAACAATCAACAAATATAAATGTGTATATATTAGCATATTAAGCATCATAAACTCAAAGTTGATTTTTTAGAGTATTGTGACTATTGTTATGACTATTCCTATTAAGATAGCAAAGGATGAAATTAGAAGAATAAGAGAACTAGAGGAAATGTCCAAGTGGTGCCATGGGTTTAACACTTAATGTGAAGAAAACTCTTTTCTTATTTGTTAAAACTCTGAACCCAGTCAAATGGATTAAACAAGAAGCATTTCAATAAATTATACATTGTCTGGTACACTGTAATGGATTATACAAAAAGAGTTAATGGGAAATTCTCAAAGAAGAGATCTTTTCATATAACCCGACATATTTATTTTGTAACTATACTTTATTATTTTCAAGTTATTAGTACACATTTCAAGTGAGTATACTTAACCATTTTCAAGTCACAAGTTCACCATTTTAAGTAAATACACTTAATCATTTTCAAGACACTACAGTGAATAATTTTCAAATAACTTACACATTTTAAGTCACTTGTACACATTTTTAGTCTCTACACTCGAACCATTTTCAAATAGCTAATTGACATTTTAAGTCACTATACTTAACCAGTTTCAAGTAACTATGTTTAACCATTTTCAAGTCAATACACTTGACTATTTTCAAGTAACTAATTCACATTTCAAGTCACTAGTACACATTTCAAGTCAGAACGCTAGACCATTTTCAAATAATTAATTCACATTTAAAGTCACTATACTTGACCATTTTCAAGTAACTACTTCACATTTCAAATAATTATACTTAACCATTTTCAAGTAACTACTTCACATTTCAAATAACAATACTTAATCATTTTCAAGTCACTGCACTTAATCATTCACATCAAGTCACTGTACTTAACCACTTTCAAGTAACTAATTCACATTTCAAGTAACTATACTTAACCATTTTCAAGTCACTAGTACACATTTCAAGTCACTATGCTTAACCATTTTCAAGTAACTACACTTAACTATTTGCACGTCACTAGTACACATTTCAAGTCACTACACTTAATCATTTTAAATTCACTAGTATATATTTCAAGACACTACATTTAATTATTTTCAAGTCACAAGTTCATAATTTCAAGTAACTTAATTCACATTTCAAGTAACTACGCTTAACCATTTTTTAATCACAAGTACACATTTCAAGTCACTACACTTAATCATTTTAAAGTCACAAGTATACATTTCAAGTAACTACACTTAATCATTTTCAAGTTACAAGTTCACAATTTTAAATGACTACACTTTATTATTTTCAAGTCACAAGTTCACAATTTCAAATAACTACATTAACAGTTTTAAAGTCACTAGTATACTTTTCAAGTCACTACACATAACCATTTTAAAGTCACAAATATACATTTCAAGTAACTACACTTAATTATTGTCAAGTCACAAATTCACAATTTTAAATGACCACACTTAATCATTTTCAAGTAACTAATTCACATTTCAAGTAACTACACTTAACCATTTTCAAGTCACTACTATACACTTCAAGTCACTAAACTTAACAATTTTCAAATAACAAATTTACATTGCAAGTCACTACACTTATAATATTTTCAAGTCACTAATGCACATTTACACGACTATTTTCAATTAATTAATTCACATTTCAAGTTACGATACTTAATTATTTTCATGTAACTATATATCTATGCTACATTCCATCAAAACACACTTAAACATAATTTTCAAGTACCTAAATTCAAAATGCATGTCACTAATTCATAATTCAAGTAACTACACATAAATAATTTTTAACTCCCTAATTCACTTCACAAGTTACTAATTCACCTTTCAAGTACCTATACTTACATATTCTCAAGTCACTAATTCACTCCTCAAGTTACCAACCTTTAGTAAATTCAAAACACCACCTTTCAAGTTCCTACACTTACCCATTTTAAAGTCACAAATTTACTTATCAACTGATCATACATTTCATCAAAAACATAGAGGGAGTTTAAACATACAGTCTTTTCAAGTGCATTTCTTTAGCAAGAAAAACTTTGATCTATTCAAGAAAATGTCGAGCTGAAGCTATAAAGCTACCATTCTCAACAACTATAAATAATAAGGAAACAAAAGCATTTAATTAAAAAGATTCAATCTTTAACGTAAATCCTTTCTTAGAATTTCATGTTGAGAATTGCATGTTGATTGTGTGGGGCTGAAGAAATTATGGTTTATTCCAAGTAGTGTGTGTTGATCTTACAATGAGTTGAATTGATTAATTTGGTGAGGACTGTAAAACAAGGACATTTGGTTGTCCACTTGTGTTGGGTTTAATCATGAATTAATTTTAATATATAGCTATTGTGAGACATTATTTAAATATGGGTTCACCAAAGGGGGTCAGGTTTGTGGTCAGCTATGGTGTACTACCATATGATATATAGGGTAATAGTTTTTAGATTAAGTGATACACAAGATCAAGCTACATGCAGTTATGTATGAAAGAGTAGGTGATAAGTGTATATATACCATCTTGACTTGCTTTGGGTTATCTGACAATTGTCACTAAGGGCAATATGACATACTTTAATGTGCTAATGCTGTTATATAGGGGAAGTCTGAGCACCCTATGTTCTGATACATGCTACTTAACTAGCAACAAAGTATGAGGTGGTAATGTACCCTTATTCCATACTTAGTTTAGGCTAGTCTAACCTCTATTTCACATACTTATTTATTTGTTGCATCTGTTGTCTGACACAGGTATCATGGAGCCCCAACAAATTAAAGGAAAGGCAAAGGCTGGTTCTTATGCACCTGCAAAGAAATAAAGCAGGACATCTGAGACCCAACTCACTAGGGTACCTCAGGCTCCACCACTTTAGCTGAATATGAATTTCATCTTTCATCAGCCTACTGAGTGCAACTTGTACTTAGTTCATAATTTTTATGCTAATTGGCACCCAAGTGACCCTGATCATAAGTTGAAGGTTCATAGGAAGGTAGTTTGATTTACTGATGCAGACATTAATGAGTTGTTGGGTATACTAGAGAGAAACCCAAATTTTTGTAAGTAGTTTATATTTTTTCCCCCTATGCGCATATCAGACATCTGTTATATGGTACACATTCCTCAGCTAAATGGATTAGTTATCGTGTCACTGGGTTGCACTCTTCTTTTCCTTATGTCCAATTTAACGGGGAGGCCAAGATATGGGGTCGCATTGTGTATCCCTGCTTAATTTAGGGCAAACATATGATGGAGGTTATTAGGGATCGGGTATGTTTGATATATGAACTGATGTGTTATGATGTTGATTTTAATATGGAGCATGTGATTTTTTCTGCTATGAAGAAAGTGCACACCCAGACGGGGCGTAGTTTAGGTTTTGGAGGTTTGGTGACTTGATTTTTGTAGAGGCACAGGGTAGATGAGGAGGAGCTGGACTATAATCCTGAGGTTATTACTCACCCTGTGGATATCACAACAGCTAGGAGCACATCTGGGGCAAATAGCCCAATTTTTACGATGGCAGAGAACCAAACCCGGGCTGATGATATTTCAGCTAGGATGTATGGCCTTCTGATATTGCGGTTGAATATTAGGGGCAGACCAGCCACACTAGAGGAGCTTCATGATGTAGAGTTAGATTATCCACTTGGGCATCATGCTAGGACCTTGTTGTGGATTGGCCCAGATTTTTTGATCCTGTTTATGAAGATATATCGATTGATGAAGAGTGGCGGTACAAGGACTCAGATATGGAGTCGGATGAGTAGGACCAGTCTAATGATAGAGCTGATGATGATGGTGATGAAGTGGTTGGGGCCGCTCATACATGAATGCCATAGTGCCATTTGAGTGACCAGGGATTAGGCTGCTACACTACCATCTGCTTATTTGAAAGCACTGGGACAGTGCTTTATTTAAGTGTGGGGTGGTTGGTTTGTCTTTTGCTTTTTCATCTTATTTGTTTTTATTCTGGCTGGATGATCAATTTTTATTTTCTGTTTGTTATTCTTTTCAAGCTGTAGCTATACGAAACACTGGTCTATAATACTTAGTAACTTTGTTAGATTACAATTTTCCCTCTTTAGTATTTATCACATATGTCTTTTAGTTTAAAGTGTTTTCTCTCATTATTTTTTCCCTTATTGGTAAATTTCAGTTTCACGTATTTATTTTTTCCCTCTTTGGAAATTCGAAATAAATAGTTATAGTTAATGGTTGTCCCCTATGATAGATGGATGACGACGGTCTTAAGGGGAGTGGGTCATCAGAAGTAAGCAATAAATGAGAACCTAATCGCGATCTTAGAGGAGTTTGTGGTGTGGGCCATCTTTGCAGTGATTTGAACTAAATTGGATTTTAATAATAACTTCTAATAATAATTCATTCAAGAAAGAATATACAAAATACTTGCACTGTAATATCAAATGAAAGGAAATATGAAGGCAATACTCGGTCTGAATGACCAGAATACTGTAAATCTTAACACAACCACAGTCTGATAACTAGTCTGACAAAGCTTCTACTATTCTATGAACTTGAGAGTCGTTGGTACAGGTCCCCAACTGACTTAAACTGAATTGAAAGTAATAAAATAAACACTCAAATACTAAAATGCCTAAATATAGGTCCTCAAACCATAAGGACTCACCACTGTAGAAATGTAGACAAAGGTACTCGGGAATCACTTACGAGGCTGGGACACCTGAACCTATATTATAAGACAATGTAGAACATAGACGTCTAATTATTCAAGTAGTTCGCCTCCTCCTCAAAATCTAATTCAGCTCTCTTACTATGTGACCCCATAACTTTTTCCTTTTCTACCTTTCCTAATACAAAATATTTTATGAGCCACTCTATCTAGTTTTTTATGTGGTTTATATCCTGATCATGCTTCTCTTCTCTCCTATGTTGTTCTGTCGATATCCTGCTAGAATAAGTATTTCTTCCTACCCCAAATCCTTAATATGCCAAGATCTACTTGTTTTAGTCATTTTCTCTAGCATTTCTAAAGCGTCAGCAAAAGTAAGATCCACAAAAGCTCCTCCCACTGCGTTATCCACAGTTGGCTTTGTAAGCGAGTTCAAAGCTATAGAGAATGTTTCCATTGAGTATCTTTGGTAAGATTATGATTCGGACACTGTATCAACTTCTCTTTGAAACTTACCCATGTCTCATGAAGGACTTCATTCGGTAGCTGCCTGGAGTTACTAATCTCATCCCTTAACTATAACATTTTGAAAGGTGGAAAGAACATTTCTAGGAAAGCTCCTTTCAGTTGCCTTCAGTTTTTTATAAAATCGGGTGCTAGTACATTCAACTACAAGGTTGCCTCCCCAGACATAGACAACAAAAATAGCCTTTGATGAATTGCATTCTACCCCACTCCAGGATTATCAAAGGATTTTAAAATTTTGATAAAGTTCACCAGGTGTATATTAGGATCATGCCCTAGCAGTCTACCAAATATCCCCAAAGATTAATCAACTGGATCATTGTACTTGTAATGTTGCACTTCACGTCTGGTGCTAATGGTGGTGGAATAATCTCTCTTATAGAACCATCTCCATCCAAATCGTCCTCATTATTGTCATTAAAATCAAATTACATAGCAGGTTGATGATTTGTCTCCCTCTAACTGGTCGATTTTGATTTGCTGGTATAGCTAATTCTCTAAATGTCTCCTGTTCATAGGATCAATCAAGCCATTATCTCTCAGGTCATCATCCTCTACATTAGCCACACGACCAGGGTTATCTATATTTTGTCAATTGATGTGTGCATTAGCCAAAGCATCTAATCTTTTAGCTTCTTATTGTTCAACCATCCTCCCAATTCATTGCGATTCTGAGTTGAAAGGCAATAATGGCCTTCCCGACCTTCTGGTTTGTGGAATACACAAAAAAGATCCAGTATTAGTCAAAAAAAACAAATAAACTAAAGTTAGGAAACTTGACCAACAGTTAATTAACACTCATATTCTTAATTGACAACTGCATTCCCAGCAACGGCACCAAAATTTAATATTACCAAATTACAACTCCCTTAAAAGAGTGTAGAGAGTCATTGTCAAATATTTCATGCAACTATGTTGGTGTTAAATCCGTCGGAGAATATGGTGTTAACTAAGTCTTAAGATTATTAATTAACTATTAATCAAATGTTTTCAGGAATAAAGGGAGTTTTTACTGTTAACAAATATTTTTCATAGCTTACTCAGTGTATGAGGTAGTTATTAGATTGCAAAGTTAAAAATCAATAAAGACAGTAAACCAAGATTATGATCACCAAGGTGTTTCAATAATAAGAGTTTTGGGTCATCGCAAATCCATATTTGACAAATCAAATTACAAGACTAATTATGCAATAGAGTCAATCTAATTTAATCTCAACCCTAAAAAATAGTTACACTTTAATTATTTCGCACTTAAAAAGTGAATGGGATTAATCAATTAAATCCTCAAGAGGTTGATCCAGCTAAGGCATTAATCATAAAATCAAAGGTTAATTTCTATGATTTCAATGTAATTCTTCTCTTTTCTAAACACCAACTCTTACACTCAAACAAGTGGTATCTATAGGCACATTCTTCAAGTTTGCAACCAAGAATAATCATTAAACTAAAGAGAAAGTTATGAAATTAGACTAATCTAAAGTATTTAATCATTCCCACAACCCTAAAAAGGAATCACACCAAAGCTCCCATAACCCTAGTTATGGGAGTTTTAGCAACACATCGTTAACGAAAGGAATTCCATTATATGTTTCATTAATAATTCAGAAAAACTTACAAAGATACATGGGTTGATCCAAATCTTCAATTGATAGTGAATAAAATGAAATCCCCAAGTCTAACATTGTTTCTCCCAGAATTCTATATTTGTTACAAATTGTATTTCAAATAGCCAAAGATGACTAATCTAACCCCAAGCTAGGAATTTATATGCTCCTAGAAAGTGTGAAATCAAAATTCAAATAAAAGTTGTCGCGTCATCAGTTGACGGTCAAAGTGACGGTCCATCGCAAGCTTGATGGCTCATTACAAAGTCCATCGATGGGACTCTAATTTCCTTTTGTTATGTTTAACTTGTACGGTTATAGTGACGGTTTATCACAAGGTTGACGGCCCATCACCCAATCCATTACTGGGATTTTGATTTCCCTTTGTTCTGTTTAAAGCCGATAGACATAGTGACGGTCCGTCACTGGCCTGATGATTCATCACTTGATCCGTCACTTGGGTTTTTTGATGAATTCATTTCTGCTTAAGCTTGATGGATACAACAATGGTCCATCACAAGGTTTATGGTCCATCAGTTAGTCCGGCACATGCATTCGTTTCCTGTTTTTCCAAGTGATTTATTCTTCTGAGTAACCATCCTGAGAACCAACAAAACCCAATATCAAATTCTTCAATAGTTTCTTAAGAGCATATAATTATCCCTTGAAAAGGTACAAAATTTTCCATCAAATGTTGGAACATCAATTACTTCCTATGGATTTTCTACGACCCGAACTAGGATCTAGCCATGATGGGTATATCAAGTTCGCCGTGGATTGAAGATAATACCCTAGCATTGGGTGAATTCTGAACATATAAAAAGATAGAAAGGGATGAAATTAAAGGAATCTAAGATATATCAATAACCAATAAACAAGTCCATAGTAATCCATAAATCCTCTAATCAAAACTAAAACAATACAAGTTAGGACATGCCCTCGACGATAGCCAAAAATAAGTCTGAAACCAAGTCTATGAAATAAGAAAATAAAACCATTAAATGAAGCTCTTCTAGAGAATGGAATCTTACTACTTTAAGTCTACTCATGATCGACCAGGAAACCACCTAATCACTGTGCAGGAAAAGTAGGAGTGTCTCTGAACCCTACATCGTGTGACAATGCAACGTCTGGAGATGGTTAGCGGGTTAAACTCTAGCATGTAACTTAAGGATAAGCGATAAAGTGGGATTAATAAATTCAAAATCAGTCAAAAATCTAAATGCACACAAGCATATGAACATACTTTAATATAACGTTCTAGGGTAGGGAACAAGTTTTAACATACACTTTAAAATCCTTAACCTGTGTTATGTTGCATAACTGTCATAATAAGGCACCATGGGCTATATAGGTCCAGCTCTCCCTAGGCTGAAAGTGCCCCAGTACGTGTAACTGCACAAACCAAAGAATAATCATATGCACATATGCATCATGAGGGACTCGAATCTCCTAGAATATATCAAAGGTAACTTAAGAAACAAGTCATTTAACATGAGGGACTCAAATAAACCAATCATATAATAAGGGGGACTCAAACCAACCAATCATTTAGGCCCTCCGTGTCGCTAATTGCGATTTCTAGTATTGGTCCCTTGGAACTTCAACTTTCAGGGCCCATATACAAACCCTTTTTAAGCCTAATTAGAACATTTAGCACATATTCCAATTAATTTAACCAAATCATTCATTAACACATCCCGTTGGTATTGTCATACCAACCTCACTTGCAAGTTAACATTATAATTGCATGACAATTAACCGTTCATATTTGGAAATTCATAACCCCTCTAGGATCAATTCTTTATTCATACGGGGAATCCACTAACCCCGAGGTTCAATAAAATAAATGGGTGGTTCATTACCATTTTATGGCTATGTATTCGTATAAGTGAGCAAGTCAAACCATGTGACAAACCATATTGAAAATCAATTTCTCAATTTAGGTTTAGGGAACACTATTTCCAAAACCATATATTAGGGCAAAATTATCAAATTTTGGAAAACTCATGACCCCTTAGTTTCTTTACCATGCCCTTTCACCCTACAAGTTCAAAACCATTACTTAAGCATAAGCAATGCATAATAAGTCATGGGAAAACAATTAAAGAATCAATTATGCCAAAATCCTCAACCCATATCAAATACCATGTTAAAAAACTCATAAAAAACCATATAATTCCATGCTTTCAGTAAAACAAGTTTAAGGGTAGAATCACATACCTGAAATATTAAGAGTTATGGCATGAAGTCAACCCTTGAACCTTTGGATGGCCATGTATGAGAAACCCTAGCTTGTTCTTGCCTTAGGGATTTGAGAGAATTTGAGATAATGTTTTTGATGTGTTATGGATGGGAATGAGGTGCCAATAGTGTTTTAAGATCCTAGTTTATGTTTAGAGAATGAGGGAAATGTCCAAAATGCCCTTAGTTTAAAAACAAAAATTTATCACCCAATCTCTATGGGTAACCTTGGAACTCGTAGGGTCACCCTAAGACTCGTGACATGAAATCATTGGGTGGCCAGTACCTATGGGCATCGATTCTGGTCTGGTTACGACTGAGTTATATGACTCGTCAAGTGACCCTATAACTCGTAAGGTCCTAGTCATAGTCAAGTCAGAATCCTTTGGTAACATACTGATCACCCTACGATTGGTACCATACAAATCGTGACCTCAAGACATAACCAATTTAGTAACTAAGGTAAAACTCACTAGGTACCCAATGATTTGGATCCTATGACCTGTCAAGACATCCTATGACTTATATGGTAAGACATAGGTTGGATAGTGAGTTCAAAACATAGAATTTTCCAAGGGCAAAAAAATTAGGGTGTCACTTTCCCCCATTAGGATCATTCATCCCTCAATTAAGGTTCAAGGCATCCTTTACTAAGATTTAACACAAAAACACACCCAAACAAACCTTTAAGAAAGAAAGAAAACAAAGATGTTAAGAAAACACATACCTCAAGCACAAATATCCGAAATAGGGAATAAGAACGAATATTTCAACTTTATGTCCTCCTCAGCTTCCTAAGTAGCTTCTTCAACCTTTTGGTTCTTCCATAGAACCTTCACCGAAGCCACATACTTTGTTCGTAACTGATGGAATTAATAATCTAAAATCTCAACCAGGACTACCTCGTAAGACAAGGAATACGAAATGCCCACACCCTCTAAGAAAACAATAAAGGACGGATCAACTAAATGCTTCTTCAACATAGAAACATGGAACATCGGATGAATGAAACCCAAACTAGAAGGAAATTCCAATTCATACGCAACATTACCCACTTTCTTAAAAACCAAATACAGACACACATAGTGAGGACTGAGCTTCTCTTCATCCCAAACCTCATCACTCCCTTCATAGGATACACATTCAAGAATACCTAATCGCAAACATCAAATTCCAACTCCCTTCACCTCACATCTTCGTAGAACATTTTATGACTTTAGGTGATCTTAAGCCTATCCCTTATCACCTTTACCTTCTCCATGGCTTTGTGAACTAATTCAAGGCCGAACAATCTAGTCTCTCCTACTTCGAACCAGCCAATAGGAGAATGACATCTCCTACCATACAACTCCTCGAATAGAGACATTCTAAGACTATAGTGATAGCTATTATTATAAGAAAACTCAATGAGAGTCAAATGATCAACCCAACTATGACCAAAGTCAATAACATAAGTCTGAAGCATATCTTTTTATGTTTGGATAGTCCTTTCCACTTGTCCATCTATTTGAGGGTTGAAAATGGTGCTAAGTTTCACCTTAATCCCTAAACTTTCTTAAAAGAATGGAAAAAGTGGGATGAGACCTTTGTACCATAATCAGATATGATAGAAATGGAAGCACCATGCAATTTGACGATCTCTTGAATGAACAACTTCGCATAATCCTCTATAGAATACTAGTCTTCACAAGCAAGAAGTGAGCAAACTTAGTCATCCTATCCCTAATGACCCAAATCGAATGAAGTTAGCTACAAGACCACAGAAGACCAATAATGAAATCCATATTAATCACTTCACATTTCCACACAGGAAAGTCAATCCCTTGAGAAAAAACCATCGGACCTCAAGTGCTCCACCTTCACTTGCTAACAAACCATAGACTTTGCCACCAAATTGGCCACATCTCTGTTAATGTTATTCCACCAATAAATTTCTTTTAAGTCATGGTACATCTTTATCAAACTAGGATGAACCGCATACTGTGACTCATAAGTTTTAGGCAAAATTATTTCTCACAAGCCATCGACATCGACAACACACAATCTACCTTGGTATTTCAAAATTCCATCACCACCTATCTCAAAAGTAATAACTTTATATTGGCCTAAATCATCCTTAATCTGCATCCAGATAGGATCTAAGACCTATTTTTCCTCAGAACCAAGAGATGACTTTGCCACTCTTGCACAATCAAACCCCCTCCTCAGTCTAAGATATGCACTCCAAGATTAGAAAAATGGTGAATATCCTTTACCAACCCATACTTCTCCTCATCCACATAATATAGGATCTCCATGGACATCTAGCTAAGAGTATCAACAACCAAGTTAGCTTTACCTAGATCATAGTGAAGACTCATATCATAATTCATGAGCAACTCATGCCATTTTCTTTGCCTGAGATTCAACTCCTTTTGGGTGACTGCATACTATAGTATCTTATGATCAAAATAAATATCAACATGAACTATGTACAAATAGTAGCACCAAATTTTCAATGCAAATACCACGACTAACAGTTCTAAGTCATGCATCGGATACTTCTTTTGATGAACTTTCAACTGCCTAGAAGCTTCGGCCACCATTTTACCATACTCAATAAAAACATAATCAAGAATCACATGGGATGCATCAAAATACACAACGAAGCCGTCAGTACCCTTGTTCAGGGTCAAAACAGGAGTAGAAGTCAACTTATCTTTTAACTTCTTAAATCTACCTTAACACATATTGGACCATAGAAACTTTGCCTTATTTTGAGTCAACTTAGTCAATGGAAAAATAATAGATGAGAAGCTCTCCATAAACCTCCGATAATAACTAGCTAAACCCAAGAAGCTCTGAATATCGATTAGTGTCATGGGTGTAGGCCACTTTTTCACCGCTTATATCTTCTATGGATCCACCATGATCCCTTCATTGGAAACAACATAAACCAAAAAAGTAACAACATTAAGCCAAAACTCGTATTTAGAAAATTTAGCATATAATCGCTGATCTTTCAATGTCTGCAACAAAATGAAGAGGTGATTGGCATGATCTGCCTCACTCTTAGAACATAAAAAAAGATCATCAATAAACACAATCACAAATAAATCCAAAAAGTAACAGAATACTTGGTACATAAAATCCATACATATAGCCGACAAATTAGTCAAACCGAATGACATCACCAAGAACTCAAAATGACCATACCGGCTTTGGAAAGCAGTCTTAGGGATATACACCTCCCTAATCTTAAACTGATGATAACCCAACTGAAGGTCAATCTTAGAAAAGTACTTAGTACCTTGAAGCTGGTCAAAGATGTCATCAATTCTAGGAAGAGAATATTTATTCTTCACTGTCACCTTATTCAACTAGTAGTAATTTATACATAATTGAATGGAACCATCCTTCTTATGCACAAATAGAATAATTCCACCCCATAGTGATAGACTTGGGCAAGTAAAACCCATATCCAGAATATCTTCCAGCTACTCCTTAAGCTCTTTTAGCTCAGCTAGAGCCATTCTATAAGGATGGATAGAGATAGAATAAGTGTCTTAGAGAAGGATGATCCCCAAATCAATTATCCTGTCAGGTGGAAGGGACACCAGGAAGATCATTAGGGAAAATGTCACGAAGTTCATTAACCATGAGAATATATTATAGAGAAGGAACCTCTAAGTTAGAATCTTTCACCCAGACCAAATGATAAATACACCACTTAGAAATTAATTTATGGTTTGTAAGATAAGAAATGAACCTTCCCTTAAGAACTAGGGAACTCCCTTCCTATTCTATAACTAGCTCATTAGGAAATTTGAAAATGATTGTATGTGTCAGAAAATCAAGGTGTCATAGCACGAGTACAACCAATCCATCCCCAAGATCACCTCAAAGTAAAAAATATCCAACTCTATTAAGTCTACTAAGGTCTTTCTAGCACAGATAGATACCACAAAATCTCTATAGACTTTTCTAGCCACAACAGAGCCACCCACTTGGGTAGATACAAAAAATGGATCCGAAATACACTCAAGACTAAAAATAAAATAAATAGACACATATGGGGTCACATAAAAAAGAGTAGACCCCAGATCAAGTAAGAATTACATATCACGTGAGAAGAGTTTTAATGTACCAGTGATAATATTAGGAGATACCTTAGTCCTGGCAGGTGGTAAGAGCATATAAATAGTTTTGACTAGTGTCAGTACTAAAAGTGGTACCCTTCAATTCAGCTGCTAATAAATTAGAAATAAGAACCTTGTTATCCCCAGAAGCAACCTTAGAAGGACAATCCCACTGTGTATGACCAATCTTTTAATAACTGAAGTACCAATTCCTCCCCTTCTTATACTGACCATGTTGCAGCTGACTACAAAATTGACAAAGAGGAGGTGATGGAGCTGGTTAGGACCAACTAGTCTAATAGTTGGCACCCTATGACATAGGTCCATTACTACTTTAGAAACGGTGATTACCAGATGACTTTAGATAGGGATTATTATCCATCGAATAGGAGTTAGGTCTCCTTTAGATATTTTTCGTAGACCACTGCCTGCCATCTCTACCACTCAGCTGTAGACCTCTGCCCTAATCTGAATGTTTGAACCTCTTACTCTATCTTTCCCCCATTATTGTATGCCTCATCTTTTCCTTATCAACTATTTGCATATACACCATAATTCTAAAGATGTCCATAATATTGTTTAACAAGGAAACCTTGCTTTCATAAACTATAATACCCTATATTTTGGACTAAAATAGAAATTCATCATTCATATGCGTAGATGTTCCAAAAGCCTCGAATCCTATGTAATGTCATCATCCCTGGGTAGATTTCTATCTCTGGTGATGACATTTTTTGATATGCCGTCACATCCACGATGGCCTATTACCAATGTCGTCAACCTTAACCAGAAACTTCAAATTTCACCCTTTTGTGATGATATTACGTAATGACTTATCACCAACTTAATGACTTGTGACGGATGTCGTCAGCTATTTTTTCCAGCAATTTAAGGATATTTTTTCAAGGGTATTTTGGTATTTTCTCACCTTTTAGTGGTCTCTATAAATATGAAGAACCTCATCCAAACCCTAATTTCGTCATCTACTCTTCCAATTCTCTTAAAAGAGAATAACTAGGGTTTCAATTCAAAAATCCTAATCTTTAAAAAATTCATCCATAATTCTTCAAGATTTCTTCAACAATCAAGTTTCTCATAGTGTGGGATTAGAGAATTATTTATTACAAGTGCGGGTAGAGTCTCAAGCATTAGAATTCATCAAATTCAAAGATTAAGGTATGTAGATGTTGATTCTTGGGTACCTTTCATCCAAGAAGCTCAAGAACCCTTTACAAAACTCAAAGATTTTTATGTTTATGAGTTGTTAATGATTTTTAGGAGTTGAAATTGATGTTACATGTGTTGTTGAGTTTTGATTCATGTTTGTTTATAAGATTCATGAGCCTTGACTCGAGTAGGTGGAATCCGTGTGATATTTGTGATGAATCCTCCTTATGTTGCTTTCTATGTGATGTGTTCATGTCAAATGGGTGTATAAATTGTTGAATAAGTGAAGCATGTTCCCTATAGGTTTCATAAAGAGCTTATGTGAAGAATAATGTCCATTGTAGCATGTTGAAGATGAAACCCCGAATTGTGAGTTAGTTTATGCATGCCTAGTGTTTGATAAAATGTCAGAGTGAATGAACTATTCCATGGTAGTAGGAAATCACCAAATAAGTGTGAACCCGTGCATGTCTAGTGTTTCTTGAAGGACCTTAGTTAATAAGTGCAGATATAATAGTAGTAAATTTATGTGCTCTTGATATATGCTAGGTTTTTAATACATGCCAAGTAGTTTGCAAGAAAGTTATGACATGATAGTATGAAGTTTCCCTAAGCTATGTGATATCTAAATATTTGTCAATACTGATTTAGGTATTAAATAGTTGAGGTAAAACCTTGTTGAATAGAGTATGATCTAGTAGCATATTTCTCCTACGTTAGTATATGACTGTGATTTAGAGATGCTTTGGCAAATATGTTGATGAATAGATATTTGTGATCCTTAAATGCTTGAGGTGATGTATTAATGGCTGCGAGATGCTTTAATAATTGTGATGATAAATGAATACTTATGATGATGAATGAATTCTTGCGATAATGAATGAATAATTGTGGTGAAGACTAGTCAATAATGATTATGCTTTACTTTTATGTTATCGAGTCCTGGGGGTATTTATACCCGATAATAGAGTTGTTGTTTAGAGCCCATATCAGTTTCTCAATAATTCTAGTTGAGCCATGATTCTCAAAACTCAGTGAACTATAGAACTCTATATCCCCAGACAAGTGCAGAACTTAAGAAAGCTCAGTAATCTTAGTTATCTCTGTAATCTCTGCATCACTAGTATTGTATCCTCACTCATGTAATTAGTTTAGATTTAATAGTATTCAAGTGATTTAATTCTAATCTTAGAAGCGATCTGAGTAATCTATTCAAGCTCTATATCGTCAGTCAGATTCCATGATTGGATACAATTTCCATTAGATATAGAACTAAGTAATCTCAATGTAACTTAGTCAAATCTTTTAAGAAACATGATCAGTATTAGATTCAGTTCAGTTGGGTTTCATTAATCTTTCATTTTAGAGTCTTTCAATTAGGAGTAGAAACTAGCATCGAGCAAGGGAAAGGATGGCGGCTACTCGTCAAAGAGGCCGAGTTGTTAGGAGCTATCCCTATACTCCTGAACTGCATAGCCAGCAGAGGATCCAAGCGTCCCTATTAGTAGAGGCTATCACTGTCAGAGAGGTTTGACTATTATATTGTCTCAGGCTAAATTCCTACGAGGGTCATCCCGTTAGAGAGGCTTGACTAGAGAGGTCTTTACCCGTGGCATGATATTGACACCTTTCCAGCTGGGATTACAGGTTGGACCCCACCTATGGTTGGTTGGGGCATATCGATTAAGTAACTACTTCCCACAGTTGCAGTTTGAGTATCAATCCTAAAAAATTAGAACTGTGTGGTATAGTCATCTATCTCAATGAGGAACTCAGATAGTTCCATTAATTCATGGACCATCTCATCAGATAGGCTTGGTCTCATATAGAGATTCTTATTATCATATCTAGATATCTCCCATCAGACAGGCTTTATCTCAGTCTCAGACCATGTAGAGTATTTTTATTATTATGTCTAAAGATCTCCCATCAGATAGCCTTGATCTCTATCTCAGATTCTGTTGAATATTCTTGTTGTCAGATTTGGACATGATCATACTTCTTATCATTAATAATCACTTTTGAAATAATTTGTTAGAAAAGTTGATCTCTAATTCTATTAGTTGAAAGCAGTAAGCTCATAATTCAGTCCTTGATGTAAGTAAATCTGGACTCTCAATTATCAGTATCAAATGAGTTAGTTATTTATACGTTTAGTCTATAGTAAAGTGGTATTCGAGTGTCAGTATCTAGAGTTGTGGCGATTGTGTTCATGGTCTGTGCATTCATGTATGTGTTCTCATGCGACATATTCATGATTATTCAGTTTAGATATTGTCCATGCATGAGCCCTTGCATTAGCTTACCTCGTCTACATACTTGGTACACTCTTGTACTGACGTATTTGTGCTGTGGCATTTTATTTGACACCATAGGTTCAGAGGCACACGATCCAGAGTATCCTCAGCAGTTCAGTCCTAGTCAGCAGCAGTAGTAGTGAGTCCTCTTCTTTCGAGGACAAATTTTAGTTTACTATTATTGCTTTAGTCTTTGTTTATTTTCAGTTGATAGAGTTAGTTGGGGACCTGTCCCATCAAATTTGCAGTTCAGATAGTTTAGAGGTTTTTCAGACAAATGTCTTAGTATTCAGTTTTCTGTATTATGAGTATTCATAGATGTGTTGAACCTTATGGCTAGTTTCTGCATTTATTTCAAATATTATGCAGTGTACAGGTGCAAATATTAGTAAAGGGTCAGCTTGTGGCCCTTCAGAATCATAAGCACCGTATGACATCTCGGGATGGGATCTCAAAGCTTACAAACTTGGTAGTCGAGCCTAAGGTGCAAAGGTTTCCTGGTGAGTCAGAAAAGCCGCATCTAATAGAGCCTTGTGCATGGGTGTGCAGCGCACCACATTTATGTATAAGAGGCTATAGGATATTCTTAGGAGCAGTTCCCCTTCTTTCAGTGATTATTTTGTGCGAGTGAGGAGGAGATCAAGTTGGTTCTCAGTCTAATCCACTTCTTTCATCCAATTATAGAGTATGCCTCCTCACAGAGATTTTGTCTATGGGGTTGATCTTGAGAATGAGAGTGTGTCACATGCGGTGTTTCAGGCAGCTTTCTAGGTGCTACCCCAAGGCGTGACTAATGTTTAGGGCAATCATCAGGCTACAGCCCTAGCTAAGCAAGATGGGAATTCTGCCACAGCTAGGATTAGAAATTTCATGAAAATAAACCCGCCAAAATTCATTGGGTTAGTAGTAGGTGAGGATCCGCATCTTTATCTAGAGGAGGTAAAGAATATCACTTAGATTATGTATATTTTTTAGGAGAAGATTGTTAAGTTAGCATCTTATAGGCTGAATATATTGCTCATGATTGAGGAGTGATGTGACTCGGATAGAGTTTCAAAGTTCCTTTTTAGATAGGTTTTTCTCTGTAGAGATGATAGAAGCTAAGGTAGAAAAGTTTATGAATGTAAAGCAAGGTTTCATGACCGTGAAAGAGTATTGTCTTAAGTTTAACCAATTAGCTATGTATGCTCGTGACTTGATAGCTTATCATAGAGCAAGTATGAGTAAGTTTGTAACTAGTGTATCCACGTTAGTGTTGAAAGAGTGTAGGACTGCTATTCTTCATAGAGATATGGACCTTTCTAGACTGATAATAGATGCATAATAGATTAAGGCAGATAAGATGAAAGAGAGAGAGAGCGAGTAAGAGAGCCAAGATAGATAATTATGATTTCTCATTGTTAGGGTCTCAAAGTGGTAGTAGTTATCAGTATGGTTGAAGAATTTTAGTTCCTGCTCCATCTTCAGCTAGTGTACCCGTACCTGTGTTTGGGGGTGTCAGATCTGAGGGAGCGCCAAGCTCCAAAGCCCATAGTAGTGCTAGTGGTGTTCGTACCCATCCATGTTGTGGAGAGTGTGGCAGGCGCCACCAAGGTATGTGTGGAGCCGATTGTGATGTATACTTTAGGTATGGTAAGTCAGGCCATAGAATATGAGAATGTAGGGTGCTAACTCAAAGGGGTAGACTCCATGCATTTCAGGCTTGCCTTGATCGGGAAAGATGCCCTGAAATAGACCCGGGTATGTTATGAGACCTTCATCTTTATGACATGCATTGATAGATCTTTTTCTCCTATTTCGAGATTATATGTTAGAATAAGTCATGCATAAGTTTCAAATCTTGATCGGTCAATCATAACCCAGTCTGTAGGTGCCCCACGCACTACCCCAATATTTTGCGAAGTGTGTTTAGAAGGACATAGAGTCCCAAGGGGGAGATACCCAATAGTATTACGATGTTTCATTTCATTATATTCATCTTGATGCATGTTCAAATTTTCTTTATGAAGTTAGCATCAGTCGTTATTGCATTGTCAAGTTGTGCTTTGGAAAATCACCATAGCCAGACATTCATATGTTAGATATGTGCATTTAGTAGAAATGAGTTCAGCTTGTCAGTGTTTGATCAGTCATGCATTCTTGAGATCATCCCAGTTATGAGTAGATGGATTAGATATGCATGAGTGATATGAGAATTCATCTTTCAGTAGATTTAGTTGAGTATTCCTTGCATCAGATATGTATGCCCAGTGCGATAACTCTATATATCAATGGTTCCAGTTGTATTGTCATGTTCTAGATATTCGTATCGCTTAACTAATTTTAGTTGATCAGTACTCGAAACTTATTAAGCGATATTCAAGGACGAATGATTCCTAGAGGGAGATAATGTAATACCCCACATTTTGGACTAGAATGGAAATTCGGCATTCATATGCGTAGATGTTCCAAAGCCTTGAATCCTATGTAATTTAGTGTGTTAATAAATTATGTATTGTGGGAATATATTTGAGCATGAATTAAGATCATAGAGGTTCCCTAACTCGAGGACGAGTTGAAAGTTTTCCTATCATTCAAGTTTTAGTGAGCGTCAAAACTTGGGTAAATTTCAATTGAACGTAACTCCTTGTATATATATAATTAGAGTACCTACTATGTATTAAATTAAAGCAATTTGAATTATCTTTCCAACTATATCAATTTTCTCAAAAAAATATATTAGAGTGAAGAGTTATGCCTATTTTACTCCAGCATGTAAGGCTGAGAAACTGAGTGACAACATTTGTGATAAGACGTCATGCCCGTGATGACCTATCACCAATGTCATCATCCCTGGGCAGATTTCTACCTCTGGTGATGAAATTTTGTGACAAGCCATCACTTTCGTGACGGGCTATTACCAATGTCGTCAACCTTAACTAAAAACTCCAAATTTTACCCTTTTGTAATGATATTTCTTGACGACTTATCTCCAACTTGACGGCCTGTCACGAATGTCGTCAGCAATTTTTTCCAGAAATTTAAGGACGTTGTCTTTTCCCACCTTTTGGAGATCTCTATAAATATGAGGAACCCTATCCAAACCCTAGTTCCTGCATATACTCTTCCAATTCTCTTAAGAGAAAATATCTAGGGTTTCAGTTCAAGAACCCTAATCTTCAAAAAACTCATCCATAATTCTTCAATATTTCTTGAAAAGTCAATTTCCTCATAGTGTGGGTTTTGAGAATTTTTTATTACAAGTGCGGATAGAGTCTCAAGCATTAGAATTCATCCAATTTCAAAGATTAAGGTATGTAGATGTTGATTCTTGGGTCCCTTTTATCCAAGAAGCTCAAGAACCTTTTTCAAAACTCAAAGATGTTTATGTTTATGAGTTGTTTGTGATTTTTATAAGTTGAAATTGATGTTACATGTATTGTTGAGTTTTGATTCATGTTTGTTTGCAAGATTCATGATCCTTGACCCTAGTAGGTGGAATTCATGTGATATCTGTGATGAATCTTTTTATGTTGCATTCTATATGATATGTTACCGTCAAATAGGTGTAAAAATGGTTGAATAAGTGAAGCATGTTCCCCCTAGGTTTGATAAAGATCTTAGGTGAAGCATAAGGGCCATTGTAGCATGTTAAAGATGAAACCCCAAATTGTGAGTTAGTTTATGCATGCCTAGTGTTGGATAAAATGCCCAAGTGAATGAATTATTCCATGGTAGTAGGAAAATCACCAAATAAGTGTGAACCCATGCATTCTAGTGTTTGTTGAAGGACCTTAATGAATAAGTGGAGATGTGATAGTAGTAAACTCGCCAATTATGTGGTCTTGATATATGCTAAGTTTTTAATATATGCCAAGTGGTTAGCAAGTAAGCTATGACATGATAGTATGAAGTTTCCCCAAGCCATGTGATATCCAAACACATGTCAAGAATGATTTAGGCATTAAATAGTTGAGGTAAAACCTTGTTGAATGGAGTACGATCTAGTCACATGTTTCCCCTATGTTATTATATGATTGTGATTTAGAGATGCTTAAAGTGACCCCTTGGCGAATGTGAGGATGAATAGATGTTTGTGATCCTTAAATGCTTGAGGTTATGTCTTAATGGCTGTGAGAGGCTTTAATGATTGAGATGAGAAATGAATGCTTGTTTTGATGAACGAATGTTTGTGATGATGAATGAATGATTGTGGTGATGACTAGTCAAGAATGATTATGCTTTACTTTTATGTGATCGAGTCCTGGGGGTATTTATACCTGATAATAGAGCTGTTGTCTAGATCCCATGTTTGTTTCTCAATAATTCCTACAGAGCCATGATTCTCAAAACTCAGTGAACTATAGAACTCTGTATCCTCAGACAAGTGTAGAACTTAAGAAAGCTAAGTAATCTCAGTTATCTCTGAAATCTCTATATCACTAGTAATCTAGCCTCAGTCCTGTAATCAACTCAGATATAATAGTATTTAGGTGATTCAATTCTAATCTCATAAGCAATTTGAGTAATCTATTCAAGCTCTGTATCGTCAGTCAGATACAAAGATTTGATACATTTTTTGTCAGATACAGAACTAAGAAATCTCAGCGTAACCCAGTATCAAATTCAATTCAATTGTGTTCAGTTAAGATTTTAGTTCAGAGTCTTTCAGTTGGGAGTAGAAACTAGCAACGAGCGAGGGAAGGGATGGCGGCTCCCCGTTAGAGAGGCCGAGTCATTAGGAGCATTCCCTGAACTCTAGAACTACGTAGCTAGCTCAAGATGTAGGAGCCCCATCAGTAAAGGTTGTCAGTATCAGAGAGGTTTGACTATTATATTGCCTCAGACCAACTTCCTGTAAGGGTCATCGCGTCAGAGAGGGTTTACCAGAGAGGTCTTTACCCATGGCACGGTATTGACACCCTTCCAGCTAAGGTTATAGGTTGGACCCCACCTTTGGTAGTTTGGGGCATGTCGGTTAAATAACTATTTCCCACAATTACAGTTTTAGTATCAATCTGTAGAAATCAGGACTGTGTGGTATAGTTGTCTATATCAGTGAGGAACTCAGATAGTTTCATTGATTCATGGACCATCCCATCAGATAGGCTTGGTCTCATATACAAATTCATATTATCATATCTAGAGATCTCCCGACAGGGAGGCTTGATCTCCGTCTCAGACCATGTTGAGTATTTTTATTTTCTTGTCTAGAGATCTCCTGTCAGATAGGCTTAATCTCCATCTCAGATTCTATTGAGTATTCTTGTTGTCAGATTCGAACATGATCATACTTCTTATCACTGATAATCACTTCCAAAATAATCTGTTAGAAAAGTTGATCTCTAATTCTGTTAGTCGAAAACAGTAAGTTCAGAATTCAGTCTATGATATAAGTACATCCAGACTCTCAGTTATCTGTATCAGATGAGTCAGTGATTCAGTATCTCAGTGCTAATAGTGAGTTTAGTCTGCAATAAAATGGTATCCGAGTCTCAGTATCTAGAGTGGCGGTGATTGTATTCATGGTCTGTGCATTCATCTATGTGTTCTCATGTGGCATCTTCATGATTATTCAGTTTAGATATTGTGCATGCATGAGCCCTTGCATTAGCCTACCTCGTCTACATACTCAGTACATTCCTGTACTGACACATTTGTGCTATGGTGTTTTAATTGATACCATAGATTCAGAGGCATATGTCCAGAGTATCCTCAGCAGTTCAGTTCCAGTCAGCAGCATTAGCAGTGAGTCCTCTTTTTACGAGGACGAATTTCAGTTTACTATTAATTCTTCAATTTTTGTTTATTTTCAGTTGATGGAGTTAGTTGGGGACTTATCCCCTCAACTCTGTAGTTCAGATAGTTTAGAGGCTTTTCAGACGGATGTATTCGTATTCAATTTTTTGTATTATGAGTATTCATAGATGTGTTGAACCTTATGGCTAGTTTCTACATTTATTTTAGATATTATGCAGTGTACAGGTACAGATATAAGTAAAGGGTTAGCTGGTGGTCCTTCTGGATCATAACCACCGTGTGACATCTCGGGATGGGATCTCGGGGCGTTACGAAAACCAAATCTCGAGACAATCTCAAAGAAAACTTCCTCATCCTAGACCTTATTCAAGATACTATCTCAGGATCATATCGATATATTTGTAGAACTTCAAGGCATACTACTTCACCATCATACTGCCTTGCTTCAAATTCATGAACTTCTCCGCTTTTGATTCCCTCAACTCTTGCGGAGAAAAGTAATCCAGCAAAGCACTAGAGAAATCATCCCATAATGGCAGCTCCATATCATCACCCCTGGACTAATCCCACTCCTCATACGACTTATTTTCTATATGTCTTAATTGATAAGTAGCGAACATCATACCCTCTATAATAGTAGAATGCATCACATAGAAAATCTTCTCCATCTTATCAATGAACCTTTAAGAATCCTCCTCAATCTTATTCCTAATAAAGGTCAGAGGACTCAACCTCATAAACTGGATAACTCTAGTGGCCTCAGAAGAACTCACGACAACACCAGCAGGATCCTACTATGTGACTGAGATGTCACCTATTGGGCCAACAGATGAATGGAACAACAACACTCGACATTAGTAATATCTCTTTAAGGTGACTAAGGATAAGTGCCAGTGTTTCGAAAAGGGTTAGTGAAGACCAGTGGAAATCCATAGGGGTAATTAGAAGCAGAGACTTCTAGGAGACATGATTTGAAATGTGAACAAATGGGAATTAGAGGTGGTTTCGACATTCTAGATTCTATAGCCCGAAAGTAGAACACAAGAAAGGAAAACATTTCTAAATGCATCGTAGTTTGTCCCTTATAAGTTTGGTGCGCTACACACCCATAAAAGAGACAATACTTGACACGGCTTTGTGGATACCTAATGGACCATGAACATAGGCTCTGATATCAAGCTTAGCACAACCAAAATTAGGGCTTTGCTATGACAGGTATCTCAAGTCTAACTTGAACGGGAGACCACCCCTTTACCTAGCCAAACAAAACATAATACCCTAACAACGGGTGAGTTTTTAATTTATAACAAAATAGAAAAGAATAAGCTCAAAGGAATCTAAGATATATCAGTAACCAATACCCAAGTCCACGTAATCCACAAATTCTTTAATTAAAACCAATATAAGCCAAGTCAGGACTTGCCCCCGATGATAACTTAAAATAAGTCTGAAACAAAGTCTATGACATAAGGAACAAAACTATGAAATGAAGCTATTTTGAAGAATGGAAGCTCACCACTTCAATTCTACTCACGATTAACCAGGAAGCTACCTAATCACTTCATAGTAAAAGTTGGATTGTCTCCGAACCCTAATTGCACGGGGATGCATCGTCAGGGATGGTTAGCGGGTTGAGAACTAGCATTTAATTCAGGGATATGGGATAAACTAATGCCATGATTAATAATTCAAAATTAGTCAAATATCCAAATGCACACAAGCATATTCATATACTTATAGATAATGTTTTGGGGTAGGGAACAAGGTTTAGCATGCACTTAAAAATCTTTAACCTGCCTGCGTCGCATAACTATCATATTAAGGTGACCAAGGGATATGTGGGTCCATATTTCCCATAGCTAAAAGGGCCTTAGTTTATATGGCCATATGAACTAGAGAATAAGCATATGCATATATGCAACATATGGGACTCAAACCTCCCAGCATATATTAAAGGTGACTTAAGCACCTAGAAATTTAATATAGGGGACTTAAACCTCCCAATCATATAATAAGGGGGACTCAAACCACCTGATCACTTAGACCCCTGCATCGATAAATGTGGTTTACAGTATTGGTCCATTGGGATCTCTACTTTCACTGCCCGGCTACACAACCCTCTTTTAATCCCAATTAAAATATTTAGCACCCACTCTCATTAATTGAACCAGTTCATTCATTAAGGCATCCCTTTGGTATAATCATACCAACCTTACTTATAAGTTAACATTATCATAACATGATAAGTAACTATTCACATAGGGAAATTCATAACCCCTCTAGGCTCAATTATTCATTCATATGGGGAATTAACAAACCCTAAGGTTCAATAAAATTAATCCATGATTCATTACCCTTTTATGTCAATACATTCATATGAGTGATCAAGTCAAACCATGTGAAAAACCATAGTCAATATCACTTTTACCATTTGGGTTGAGGGAACACAATTTTCAAAACCATATATGAGGGCAAAATCATCAAATTGGGGAAACCCTATGACCCTTTAGTTTATTCACCATGCCATGCACCCCATAAGTTTTAAACCATTAATAAAGCATAAGGAATGCATAAGTCATGGAAAACAATTTAAGAATCAATCATGCCCAAATCCTCAACCCTTATTCAAATCCATATAAACAATAATCTAATTCCATGCTTGCAGTAAAACAAGTTTATGGGTAGAGTTACATACTAGAAATATTAAGAGTTATGGAGAGAATTCAACCCTTGGAGCTTTGGTTGGCGAAGTGTGAGAAACCCTAGGGTGTTCTTGTCTTAGGAATTTGAGAAAATTTGAGAGAATATTTTTGACAACACTTTCATCAGTTAGAACTTACTGTGGACATGACCCTAAAGAGAAAAGTTTAGAGAACTCGGATTAGTGTAGGAGTCTAGTGAGTAAAGGTGAGTCGTAGAAAGTAGTTAGGTGTGTGTTGGGGTATTTTCTTAGTGGTTGTAGAAGTTTACTCATAGTATGGAGTCTTAAGTTAGGTGGGTTGGGGAAGGTGGGTTCTTGCAGTTTGTCAGTGTATCTTACTACTTTGTGGGTTCCTTATTTCTGTTATTTCATCCTATTTCATGTTCCTTGTTTCATGTTTCATGTGTTATGATGCCCTTATTTACTATCTCTATGTCTTGAGCTAGGGATCTATCAAAAACAACCTGTCTACTTCTTGGAAGGTAGTGGTATGGACTGCATACATTCTAACCTCTCTAGACCCCACTTAGTGGGAACTCACTGGGTATGTCGTTGTTATTTTTGATGTGATATGGAACATAATATGGTGTCAATAGTGTTTTAAGGTCGTGGGATATGATTAGAGAATGAGGTAAATATCCAGAATTCCCTTAGTAAAAAAACTAAAATTTATCACCCAGTTGCTAACGGTGACCTTACGACTCGTAGGGTCACCCTACAACTCGTTACATGAAGTCATAGGCTGGACCGTGCCCATAGGCACCCACAATGGTATTTTTATGACTGAGTTACACAACTCGTCAAGTGACCCTACAACTTGTAGGGTCCTAGTTGTAGTCAAGAAAGAATCCTTTGTGTAACACATTGGTCCCCCTATAATTCGTACCATACTAATCTTATAGAGTCCTTATGACTCATGACCTTAAGTCACCACCAAGCCAGTAACTAAGGTAAAACACACTATTCACCCTATGATTTGGGTCCTAAAACCCATCAAGACACCCTACAACTCGTATGGTGAGTTGTAGGTTGGACAGTGAGTTCAAAACTCAAAATTTTCTAGGGACAAAAAATCCAAGATGTAACAGGATTCTTCCGACAATAATGTACAAAATTTTTTAGCCTTAGCCTCCATTTCAAAAAAATAATTTTTTACTATATTTCCGCAAATGCTTAATAGCAACCCTATCCCACCATTATTTCCTCAATCAGATATTTCACTACTTTCTTGCATTTATTGCAAGTAGAGATATTTTACCCTATCACGCTCCATAAATTTTCAACTAAATACCTTTTAGTATATTCAGTACTTTTGGCCCTAGTAAGTTCTAGTAAAGAGGAAACTTCTAAATCTTCTTCGAGTAATTCAATAACCGAACTAGTAGGCGTAGGGTTCTCACTAAACAATTGTTCTTCTATATCATCTTCTTCTGATAAGTCTTCCTCAAAATTATCATAACGCCTACTTACGCTCTCATGGTCTAATTGCATATTGGATCAAACATTATAACCATTGGATTGTTAGAAAAAAGTTTTTGGAACATCACTAAATTTATATGGTAATGAACTGTTTTTTACCCTTACAAAAAATCTTTTCAAGCATTGATTTTTTACCACTACTTTTTGACTAAAATCAATAATTAAATGTTAATATAGCTGAAATATTAAAAACAAGCAATATAACTACTATAACCAAGAATTAATTCAAGTAAAAAAAATATACATATTAAAGAACAAAAATATAGAGATTAAAGTTGGAACGAATGTATCAAACACAGCGATCAAAGTTGGAATGAATGTACTGAACGCCTGTGTGAAAGCAGACGTATACCAAATGTCAAAATTCAACTAATGATAATTAAAGCTTGCAGCCTATTCAAAAACTCTCCAACTCTAATTATCTAATACCACAAATATATAATATTAAGAGAATAATAAAGAGACTTTTAGAGAGGTCAGTATACTGGAAAGTATATGTGAATATTTGTAAGGAAAAAAATGGGTTAGGAGGGTATTTATAGTTAAAAATACTTAGGGGTAGTGGGGGCTATTTTTGGAGGGTAGGGAGACAAAAGAGTCATTGATGGGCCCCTAATTTAAGTTAAAAAATTTTGACCATTTACCAGAACAAAATCTGGTAAACTGGTACCAGGTCAATCGGTGTAAATTGTAGTTCTTCCTAGGATTAGGTTCCATATCCAATAATATTGGTCTTACCGGGTCCAACCACTACCATTTCAAATGAAACAGGTTCTGTTTTAAAAATTGAATTGGACTGGTTAAGACCAGGTTCACTTCCAACCTTAATTTATATTCAAACAACAATGACAATTGATATATTAACACCAACATGGTCAAATTAAATATAAAGGTCCGTTTTAGACATGGAATGTTCATTCTATACTAACCAATAAGAATAACTTATGAACACATCATAAGTAATCTATATCAAGAAATACTCATTACCCAATCAACCTCATAAAATAGTTAACCAAAGAATTAACAACACATATCAAGTCACGAATCAATCCACATTAGAAAATCCAGGTAATAAAAACATCAATAGTTCACACAAGGAACTCAAATAATGTAACAACCTGATTTGCTGAACCGAAATGTTACACGGTGCTCATGACCTAGAAGGACTACAAGCTAACCGATGACTAATATTTGTACCTGTATACTACATAAGATAACATAATAATGTGGAAACATGGAATAAAAAGTCATTGGGTTCGATCATAAACATAACTGAATAAAGTAATATCTGTGTGGGGTAATAGAACACCTAAAACAACATAGAAGTCTAAAACATAATAGTCTGTATCTAGTCTGTATCTAGTCTGCAGCTAGTCTAAAATCCTATACTATCTGAAGAATCTGATTTAGGAGTTGATGGGACATGTCCCCAACTAACTCCAACTAATAAGCTTATAAATGAGGTACTAGAAAATCATTATGTCCTCGAAGGATGAGGACTCACTTCTTCTCTGACTGCTGAATCTGGAATCTACTGTTGATCTGGAACTCGTGTCTCTGAATCTATAGTGTAACATAAAAGGAAAGCACCATAGCACGAATATGTCAGTACATATTTACCGAGCATAAATGTGAGGTAGGCTATATGAAAGGGTTTGAATGCATGAATAATGCTAACTGACTGTCTAACATGAACATAAGAATACATGTATAAATACTTAACTGTAACTGACAACGTGATTTCCTAATTTTTTAGTTTGTATACTGATAATGTGACATGCTAATAACTGATATGATTGATAATATGAAGGAATATATCTGAATAATGTTGATAACATGGGTGACTATATCTGAGTATAACTGATAACGTGGGTGACTATAGCTGACAGTCCTAAATCTGAAGAACTGTTTGAGTTCTATTACTTAGACTAATTGACTGTATCTGACAGTCCTGATTCTGTAACATGAAAATACGGGAAGTAGTATGTAACTAATATGCCCCAAATGTGCTATAATAGCTGAGCTAGGGTCCAATATATGCCCTGATTGGAAGGGTGTCAATACCGCACCACTGGTAAGTACAACATGTGAGTAACCCTCATATAACAGGTAACTCTAGCGAGAACGGTGGGAACCCTCACATAATAGGTTAAGCCACCTCATCTACCGTCATATAGCAGGCTACGATGTCTCAACCTATGTTGGCTACATAGTTCTGGAATATAAGTATTGCTTCTAGGAATTACGCCCTCATATAATAGGTGACTTCCCATCCTTGGGTTCACTCGGTGCTCATTCCTACTCCCATCTGAATAGATACTAAACATGATTTACAAAACTGAACTAAGTATAGACTGAGTTATTGAATTTTTGTGGCTAACAGAATATAACTGATATCTAATAACTGACTGAGTCATGAGATCATGGAGATTTTTCCTGAGTCATAATACTATCTGAAGCCTAAGAGTTCATACCTTGACTGATAGTATCGTGAAAACATGACATGGATCTAGGTACACAACTAATATTTTAGGTACAAGTACCTCCAGGGCTCGATAGAAGGAGACTGACATAACATGATTTACTTGAAGACTTGACTATCATCATAATACATACTACCTTATAGGAGCATTTCATCAAACATGTAATAGGCATGATCTTATGCGTACATGGGGATTTTATGATATCATGCTAGTTAGACAATATTCCTTCATCTAGGCATTTAATCAAACATATGACACGCATGGTACATGTAAACATCATTATTCTATTCTAATTTCATCATTTAAGGGTTTAAATCTTAGGGTTGCATGAATCTATGGCTATAGTAATTAAACCCACATAGAAACTATCAACAATCAAGAAGTTGAATCCAATTTCACATTTATCAAACATGAACATAAGCAGATAAATCATGAAAACATATAGAAAATTCATAACTTGAGTTTAGAAAAGGGATTCTTGAACTTCCTGGACGAATGGAGTCCATGAATGAACATGATGGTGCGACATGAAGCTATCACGTTTCCACCTTGTCTAAAACCTGGAAGTTTTGCACGATGTGCCAATATTAATGAGAAACACTGGAATTTGACAATTTCCATTTTATCTATCTCCGTGATGCACTGACGGCTCAAGTCAAACACTATCTCACTATAAAGGTTCTAACTCTTTGCCCAGGTGTCGGATTTGGGCAAATTATATATCGATGGAAAGCTTATTCAATTTCCCACATGATAGGAAGTAAAAATAATTTAAATACCACGTGAATAAGAATGAAATATTATTTCAAAGAAAGTTCTAAAATCTTTGAGATGATTTTCAAGTAAAGAAAAAGCACGGGTATTACAATATCTCCCCTTTGAGAACATTCATCCTCGAATGAGACTAACTGAGAGGGAAAACAATGAGCTGAACAGGAATAACTGGAACATGATCTCATGACGGACGTGACTGACAAACTTGACATAACATACTGAACATACATATCTGATGCATGCGTAACTGATTCATAAATGCATAACTGAATGTTCTGAAGAACTAAGTTTTCTCACAATGAGAATGCATGATTGATGGATAACTATATAACTGATCTGATACATGAATGCATAAATGAATATGCAGTGGTACTTGATACCAAGATTATCATGAGAACATGAACATGAGACTGAATACTAAGTTAGTGATGTACACTAATCAAGAAACTGAGTACACTGAAGAAGAACTATTACCTTGAGCTTGATCTGAGTTGGTGAGGAAGAGGTGAGGATACTTGGTAAGCATTTCTACTTATGCTTCCCATGTAGCTCCCTCTATGGACTGATTTCACCAAAAAACTTTAACTAGAGGGACTTCTTTGTTCCATAATATATGAGTATGATAGTCTAGGATTTCAACTAGTATCTCTTCATAAGAGAGGCTATTCTAAACATTAATGCTCTGAATAGGGACTACAACTTATAGGTCACCTATACACTTCTTGAGCAAAGAGACATGAAAGACTAGATAAACTGATGCTAGATCTGTAGGCAATTCGAGCTCATAATCTACCTTGCTGAAACTACTAAGAATCTTGAAGGGACCAACATATCGGGGACTGAGTTTTCCCTTCTTGCCGAATCTCTTTACTCCCTTCATAGGAGAGATCTTGAGGTAGACATAGTCACCAATCTCAAACTCGATATCTTTTCTACGAACATCTCTATAAGACTTTTGTCGGCTCTAAGCAGCTTGGAGTCTTTCTCAAATCAACTGGACATTCCCTAAGGTGTCGAATACCAAGTCAGGCCCTATGACTGAGGCCTCACTAACTTCAAACCAGCCAATCGAAGACTATATCTCCTACCATAGAGAGCTTCGAATGGAGCCATCTGAATACTGGAATGAGAGCTATTATTGTATGCAAACTCAATGAAAGGAAAATGGTCATCCCAACTTCCCTTGAAATCAATTGCACACACCCTTAGCATATCTTCTAACATTTGAATGGTCTTTTCTACTTGACCATCTTTCTGCGAATGAAAGGTTGCACTTATATGAGCTTGGATATCAAGACCCTTTTGGAATGCTTTCCAAAAATAAGAGTTAAACGGGGTACCTCTATCTGAGATAATAGTCAACGCAACACCACACAATCTGAGCAGCTCCTTAATGTGGAGCTTGGTGTAATCCTTGGCTTAATAAGAGGTACGAACTAGAAGGAAAAGATCTTATTTGGTCATTCTATCTACAATGACCTAGACTGAATCATGCTGACGACGAGTTCGAGGCAAACCTGTCATGAGTCCATGTTCATAACTTCCCACTTTGAAGTGGTAATACTGAACTCCTGCATACCACCACTAGGCTTCTGATGCTCTATCTTAACTTGCTGACGTGTAGAGCACTTAGCCATAAACTCTGCAATATTTCTTTTCATCCCACTCTACAAATAGATTTCTTGCAAGCCGCGGTACATCTTTGTGGCCCATGGATGGAGAGGTTGTGATGGTTATGATTTCATTTTTGCATATGCATAGTCATTTGGTTGATCATTTCCATTTCATAAAGTATTATAGAGATTTAAGGTAGTATAAGACTACTTTTTAAAATCAGAGGTAGGGTCAACCCTTGGTCTTGTTCAATTTATTTGATGTTTAAGAGTTTTATCTGTGGATGTTGATTTGTTTGGTTGACATTACTTAATATGTGTTGAATAATAATTTTCTCATATTGGATTTATGGCTAAGTGTGGTGGAGTATTTACTTATTAGTTGATATAGTTTATGAGTTTCATTTTCCTTTGACTTTAATAATTTCATGACTTTGTCTTAATTTGATAAAATGATAGAGAAATTATGATTTATTGTGTGGTGACATCATTTATGGTCATTGTCAGCTTATAGAATCACTTTAGATTTAGTACTTATTTTTTATGTTACTCATTGGGTATGTGTGTTATTAATATTAAGAAACATAGGTTAATCCTTGATTTAGAGTCGGAAGAAGTTATCTTGTTACATAATGTTCACAGATTTAGTGAGGAATTTGAATTATTAGATGCAATTTGAATTTTTCTACTTTAAATAAATTAGTCAAACCAAGAAAATGAAATATAATCAGAAGCTGCTAGGTAAGTGAAGTATGTGTATGGGAATTAAAAACTTGTTGAACTACTCTACGAATTTGTTATGTTTATCTTTCTTTAATTTTTATATAATATTTACGTTATATAACCCTAGTTGATCAATGATGTCTATCAGTACTTGGGGTATACTGATTCTGCTCTAGTTATATCCCTTATTTCGGATATAGATATATTGCAGGGTTAGTAAGATTTTGTTATATGGCACGACGGCCATTCAACATCAACTTTTGCACCTCTTTTATTTCTTGCTTTTCTTATTGTTGTTCTCATTATTGGTACTCTTGTACATGTCCAGGCAAATCTAGGGTAATGTTTTAAGTTATTGATCATACATATAAATACTTGTAAAAATTTATGATTTATAAATGTGTTGACTTACTTTTAAGAAATTGTGTAACTCTAATATAGTATTATTTAGACTACCACAAATAATGTCGTTTCGGGTAGTACAAAATCTGTATCTTTATCCACTAAACTTCATCAAAAGTTCAAGACTATCTCAAGAATACTTATGATGTTTTTTCCAAGACCTTCAACACAACTTCAATATGAACTATAAAAGAAGTGTATTATAGTTAAGAAATAAGATGAAAAACAAATTAAAGCCAAGTCCTCTGAATTCATAACGTGTCCTTAAGAAAATAATTCCCCTCAAGTACCCGAGGTTGCAGAATTTTCCCCCAAGATAAAATGGCATACAATTCGATAGTAGTGGTACCTTAAACTATTGGATTCTTTAAACTCACTCGACGGGAGATGATCACAATGAGTTTTTAGAAGATAAGAAGTGTTTTTGGGCTCTCAAAATTATATATCTACCTTAGTAATAAGTCAGGTATTATAGCCATTAGGTGTCCCTTCGGAAAGAAAGCATTGGTTTTGGAAAATTATATTGATTCTAAACAGTCACGTCACCTGTGCCCATTTTGTGTTGTAACTGCATATGACCTGCAGCCGCAGGTGACATTTCACCCATTCTAGTTGCTTTTGCGCTTGACCTTCATCCGCAAGTTGCCCTTTTTAAAAAATAGTGTTTATTTTTCTCTGAAGTTCATATTCCTTTTGAGATGCATTGCACATTTATTTTCATGGCATCTGAAATGCGCACACATATGGAGAAAATTATTCCATTGAATTTTTTATTAAAATTTCACTTGTTTTACAAGTTTCAAATAGAATTTGTCTAAACAATTAATCTCATTAATCGATTATTTTCCAAATCCAAATCTGAAGCTGAGCCGAGCGAGCGACGATGATGACGGCATGAGCCACCTCTTTATTCGTACCTCACTATCCATGTGGAGAAGTGTTTCTTTCTACCCAAGACACCACATGGTGCTTACGACCCCGAAGGCCCATAACCTAACCCATGAATGATACCTGCTTTGAGTACCGTATTATAGTACTGTAATAATGCAAAACATAGGCTAAAATAACATAAGGCTCATAATCTAAATACTGATAATAATAACAACTGACAATAACAGCTAAAAACTGAATACTGTCTCAACTAGTCTAGTATGAAAAGCCTCTAACTAAATTATTTGAATGTGAAATTGTTGGGACAAGCCCCCAACTAACTCTAACTACTAAAATTCTAAAGCTACTAAAAATACTAAAATAAAGTATATCCTCGATAGATGAGGACTCACTACTGAATTTGTTGCTGCTATCTGAATCTGTCTGACTATGGTTAGAACCTAAAAATCTGAACCTATGATATGAGACATCACAGCGTAAAGAGAAAGTATGCGTTAGTACGTTGAATATACTAGTATTCTAGATGAGGTAAGGCTGAATGTAAGGGTTCATATGCATGAAAAGTAACTGACTGAATGATATGAAGTAACTGAATATGAGTACATGGCTAACTGGGACTACTATAAAATACTGAGTATGCAATATTATGCATATACGTGTATACTATATCTGAGCTTTTATTGAAGCTGAATACTATGTTTTGATAATTGAGTAACTGATATCTGTTGTCACTCATAACTGAGTGACTAATACTGAGTGACTATTTCTGACAGTCCTGATTCTATAGAACTGAACTGAGTTCTATACTGAGAGTTGATGTCTCAACCTGCACTGGATATGTAGTTCTTGAATGAAAGGATGGCTTCTAAGGGTCATACCCTATACTGGCAGGTGGTCCCCCATCCTTGGGTTTACTCGGTGCTGAATCCTTCTCCTAACTAAATAGACTATGCACTAATTACTAGAATGCACTAGATTTGACTTAACTATTACTGATTGTGTTGACTGACTTAATTGGACTGAGTTTACTGAGTTCTTTAACTGACTGAGTAATATTATTTCATGACATGACTTAGATTATTCTGTAACACTGTAGCTCTAGCTAAACAACTAGATTGTTGGGTATTAGATACCCCTAGGACTCGATAGCAAGAAATTTAAAGAATAACTTGATCTTGAAAAGCATAACAATGTCCACTTGATCATAATTCATTCATAGAGACATTTTATCAAACACTTGTAGGGTGTAAGCTTGTACATGATTGGGACTACATAATGATATGTCATGACTCCACTATTTACTTTACAAAGGCATAACAGCAAACGCTTGGGGAGCATGGATTATATCACATGATAATGGTCAACAGAAGAATACCATGAATATAGTACTCAATTGAAAATTCAGGGGTTTAGCATACAATTCATATAATTCATCACATAAACTATTTTAATTTCTTAGAAACTTATAATTAATCATTAATTAAAACCCAATTACTATCTTGAACGTGAATACAATCATTTTCAAGAATTGAATTCATAATTCCGAGATCCTGTAAGTTTAAAAAAAGGGTTCTTAGATAACATGAGTGGAAGGAACCCATGAAGGAAAACCTAACATACCTGAGAAGATTAATTCTTAAAGGTTCTTGGAGGATTTCATGAAGCTAGAGTTTTGCCCTTTGAAAGAAAATGTTTTTAATCTTGAGAAAAAGTGAGGAGATAATGATTTAACTAGGTTAATTAGGGGTAAATTAAATGTTAAAGGTTGATTTGGGTCATGGAAAAATGTCCAATTACCCCTGGAAAAGATTTAAAAATCGTCACTGGATGCTCAATTCTGGACCTCATTCCGATGTTACTGCATCACAGTGAGCCAGTAGAATATAGATGACACTGTGTAAAAAAGGACGAACGTGAAATGGACCCTTTACGTGACACGGCACTATCGCAAAGCCTCACTAGAATTTGAAAACTGGGAAAATGGCTAGTGGCACGACGTGGTGGTATCGCATTGCCATATTGGAACATGACAATTGTGAACTAGAGCATTGGTGCGATGCTCCATTATCACGGAGCTTCACTGGAAACTTATGATTTCTATTTGGCTGGTCTCCGTGACGCACTAATGTGCTAGGTGGCACACTGTTTTACCAAAATGGCTCTAACTCATCGCTCGGGTACCGGATTTGGGCGAACATTCTATCGTTGGAAAGTTGATCGAATTTCCTACATAATGATAAGCTGTAAAATGATAAATTCTGAGTATTTAGAAAAATTAATATAGGATAACTCATGTACTGAGAGCTAAAATGAGCTAAGTAAATATGGGGTACTACAACATCTCCCCTTTGGAAACATTCGTCCTTGAATGAGATCAACTAAGAAGAGAAATATAGATAGAATAAGTTACACATTAAACATGCATATCTGATGCATCGAATACATCACTGAAGCTATTAATTAGCTGAGTTTTCATGTTGAACATGCATATTTGATGCAAGAGTACATGACTGAATTGATTTATTAATCCATGACTGAATATGAAACGATAATGGATACCAAGTTAGTAATTAAAACTTAACATAGCTAAGAAAAAATGTTACCTTAAGCTGAATCTCAATTTGTGGAGAAGAGGTGAGGATACTTGGTCTGCATATCTGCCTCTGCTTCCCAAGTATCTCCCTCATTGGACTGATTTGCCCAAAGAACTTTGACTAAGTAAACTTCTTTGTTCCTCATCCTACAAATCTAATGATTGAGGATTTTGAATGGGACCTCTTCAAGAAAGAGATTATTCTTAATATCTATGCTCTCTAAGGGGACTATGACTGTTGGGTCACTAATGCATTTCTTTAGCAAGGAGACGTGGAACACTAGGTGTACTGAAGCTATATCTAAAGGAAACTCCAGCTCGTAAGCTACCTTTCTAAAATGGCTGAGAATTTTGTAAGGACCGACAAATTAGGGAATGATCTTTCCCTTCTTGCCGAACCTCTGTACCCACTTCATGGGCGAGATTTTCATGTACACAACATCTCTAAGCTCAAACCAGATATTATTTCTCCTCACATCTGTATATAATTGCTGCCAGCTCTGGGCTTCCCTAAGCCTTTTCCTGATCAACTGAACCTTCTCTAAGGCATCAAATGCTAAGTTAGGCCCTACTAGTATAGCCTCACCCACCTCAAACCAACCAATTAAAGCTCTATATCTCCTACAATAATGAGCCTCAAATGGAGCCATCTTAATACTAGAATGATACTTGTTATTATATGTGAAGTCAATCAAAGAAAAGTGGTCATCCCAACTACCTTTAAAATCAACAATGCATGCTCTTAACAAATCTTTTAGAGTCTGAGTGGTCCTTTTTTCTTGACCATCTATCTGAGGGTGAAAGGTTGTACTGAGTTAAACTTGGGTTCCAAGACCTTTTTGGATTACTTTCCAAAAGTGAGAGGTAAACTGGGTACCTTTATCTAAATGATGGACACTAGACTCTATGTAACCTGACCAACTCTCTGACATAGAGTTTGGCGTAGTCCTCGGCTGAATAGGAGGTATTAAATGGTTAAAAAAGAGTGGATTTGGTCGTCCTGCCTACAATGAACCAAATAGAATCATGTTGATAGCGCATACGAGGCAAACCTGTCACAAAGTCCATGTGCACTTCTTCCCATTTCCATGTGGGAATAGTGAACTCCTACCTGAACCCCTAGGCTTCTGGTGCTCAATCTTAACCTGCTGATACATAGAGCACTTAGCTATAAACTCTGCAATGTCTCTCTTCATTCCACTCCACCAATAGATCTCCCATAAATTATGGTATATCATTGTGTCCCCTAGATGAATAGGGTAACGTGCGCCATACACTTATGCATGAATTCGTTGTGTCAAGTTATCTACTCCTGACACGAATAGCTGACCCTGTCAACACAACACACCATCTTCTCCATGGGAGAAAACCTCTACTTTCTAATCTCTGCCTGACTCTTTCAACTTAACAAGGATGGGATCTCTATTCTGTTTATCGTTTATTTTGGAAACTAGAGATAATTATAAACTATTATGCACCCACACACTACCCTTTACTGCATTGACTAAGCGTACACCTAGTCAGGCAAGTTGATTAACTTCCTGAACTAATTTCTTCTTACCATTCTCAACATGAGCAACACTACCCATCTGAACCATTTGGTTACGTTAGGACTATGCTTTAGTTAGTCGAGTCTTCAACTCCTAAAAACTCTTCTCACATAAATCTAATCACTGAAACTTGACTTACTTCTGAGTTAGTCTGGACATGGGAGATGCAATAGATGAAAACCCTTCAACAAACCAATGGTAATAGCTAGCTAAACCGAAAAAGCTGCTGATATCTGATAGATATATGGGTTTAGAAAAGTTTCTCAACGCTTTGGTTTTTTGTGGATTAACTCTAATTCCATTCACAAAAATAATATGACTAAGGAATGCTACTGACCATAGCCAATATTCGCACTTACTAAATTTAGTGAACAACTGATGAGCTTTGAGAGTTTGAAGTATAATTTTGAGGTGGTCTTCATGATTATTTTAGGTATAAGATTACACAACGATGTCATCAATGAAGACTATAATAAATATCTCCATGTACTACTTGAACACGCAGTTCATTAAGTCCATGAAGGCTGATAGGGCATTTGTGAGACCAAAGGCCATGACTAGAAATTCGAATTGACCATACCAGGTTTGAAAAGCTATTTTCAGAATGTCACATTCTCTTAATTTGAGCTGATGATAGCCTCATCATAGGTCTGTCTTAAAAAAGTAATTGGCACCCTAAAGTTGGTCAAACAAGTCATCAATTTATGGAAGTGGATATTTATTCTTGGCTGTGACTTTGTTCAACTGATGGTAGTCAATTGTAACACCCCAAAGTTTTTCTTAGCTAAATTTTGTCCCTAAAATAAAAAGCATTGGCTTCTAGAATGATTTATACTTTTTTTCCTGGTGGAATCCCTTAATTTCAACTTTTCTTTTTGTAAATGATTGAATAAGTTTTTCATTGACATATGTCCAAAATGGACACTCGGTGAAGGAGTTAGTGGTAATTTAAGTCCTAGTGGTAAAACACCATTATTCCTATCCTTAACGCATTATGGAGAGGGTGTAAATAACAATGGACAATTTTTAGTGGGACTCCGTGATGGTGGTACATTGCAGAGTAGGCTAAATTCCCATTTGTCAATTTCCAGTGCTCAACCACAATAGTGGCACGTCGCGGTGGCCCATGATATTGGACTCCCAGTTACTTTTTAGTACCGGTCTCCTTAAGCAGTTAGACTTGTGATAAGTCGTCACAAATATCATCACTAGGGGATGGAATTGATGGATTTCTACTTAAGACTGATGAAATTTGTGATAATTCATCACACTTGTGATAACTTATCACAAAATGTCATCACTGGGGGTGGATTTTTGCCTAAGGCTGACGACTTTTGTGATAAGTCGTCACACTTGTGATCACTTATCACAAAATGTCGTCAGTTAGTTTTCTAGGCTGACATGCTGGAGTAAAATGGGCATAACTCTTTGCTTCAATATCGGATTTTGGAGAATTTGGTATCGTTGGAAAGCTAATTCAAAGATCTTTCATTTGATATATAGTTGTGCGATAATACAATATATACAAGGAAATATGGTTGATTAAAGTTGACCTTAGTTTTGATGTTCACTAAAACTTGAACGATAGGAAAGCTTTCAACTTGTCCTTAAGTTAGGGGACCTCAATGAACTAAATTCATGCTTAAATAGATTCCCACACTACATAATTGATTAACAAATAAAATTTACATATAATTTGAGGATTTTGGAACATCTATGCATACGAATGATGAATTTTGATTCTAGTCCGAAATATGGGGTGTTACAGAGAATGGATGAAAATAAGTATAAAGTGATTTGAATATACTAAATTCCTTGTTTATGATGAATTGGGGCCTTGGGAATTGACCTTTGTGCCATTTCTAAACTTTTAATCGGAACTAAAATAGTTAAATTTTTCCAATTTTATATGTCATCGTGATGCGCCACTATGGCGGTGGCTCACTAGTTTTTGATGACTGGGAACTAGAAGTTCTCCGCGATACGGAGCTATCGTAATGCTCTACTGATTTTTCATTTGGGCCATCACCGCGACGTGTCACCATTGTGTTGAGCCACTGGAAATGGAAAAATGGGAAATAAGGATTTTTCGCGATGCGGTGCTATCATGGAGGGCCACTGGAATTTGACGATTGAGAATTTTTCATTCACCGCGACGCAGTGGTTTCTTCTATGGCACACTATCAACACTAAAAATATCATAACTTCTCAATAGAGTATCGGATATGAACGTAATTGGTATTGATGGAAATCTTATTCAATTATCTACACAATGGAGGGTCCCAATCTACAAAATTCTACATGTAAAAAAGTCATTCATTTTTTTGAAGAGAACCCTTGACATTCTAGGAGCGAAATTAATCTAGGAAAGTATGGGGTATTACAATATCTCCCCCTTAGGAACATTCATCCTTGAATATGGCTAGTTAAGCTGAAAATACTGAGGAATCTGAGGCTATAAGCTGTCATTCACAACTGAAATAAACTGTATAACTGAATCTAAAACATAATGAGCTACTGAACTGATCTGTGATGCATGATTTTACATGAAAATAGCTATATAGCTGAATCTGAGGCTTGAAAAGAACTGAATGAAGGAAGACTATTACCTTTGGCTTAATCTAAGTTCATAGAGAATAGATGAGGATACTTGGTACGCATGTCTTCTTTTGCTTCCTAAGTAGCACCCTCAATGGAGTGATTTTGCCACAGAACTTTGACCAAGGAAACTTCTTCATTCCTTAGTCTACAAATCTGGTGATCAAGAATCTCTACTAGGACTTCTTCATATGAGAGGTTATTCTGAATATCTGTACTTTCTAGAGGAACTATAACCACTGAATCATCTATGTACTTCTTCAGAAAGGACACATGGAACACTGGATGAACTGAAGATAAATCTTCGGGTAGCTCAAGCTAATACGCGACCTTCCTAACACAACTCAAGATTAGGAAGGGGCCTACATAATGGGGACTAAAATTCCCCTTTTTGCCAAATCTCTTCACCCCTTTCATGGGTGACACTTTCAAATATACAAGATCATCAACCTCGAACTCAAGATCTCTTATTTTTATGTCTGCATAAGATTTCTGACGACTCTGAGTTGCTTTTAATCTCTCTCAAATCAATCGAACTTTCTCCATGACCTAAAATACCAATTCTGGCCAAATCAAAGAGGCTTCACCAACTTCAAGCCAACCAACTGGCTATCTACAACTCCGCCCATAAAAAGTTTTTATCAAAGTAATCAAATACTAGCATGATAACTGTTACTATAAGCAAACTCAATCAATGATAAATGCTCTTCCCAACTACCTTCAAAATCATGAATAGAAGCCCTCAACATATCTTTTAGAGTCTGAATGGTCCTTTATACCTGACCATCTATATATGGATAGAAATCTTAACTAAGATGAACTTGGGTACCAAGACTTTTCTGAAAGGCTCTCCAAAAAAAAGAGGTAAACTGAATACCCCTATGTGAGATGATGTACAAAGGAACTCCTTCCAATCTCACCAACTTTCGAATATACATCCTTGCATAATCTTCAACCATGTAAGATATGTGAACTGGTAAGAAATGCACTGACTTAGTCAATCTGTCTACAATAACCCAAATCAAAACATGCTGACGACGCGAATGGGGTAATCCAGTCACAAAGTTCATATTAACTTCTTCCCACTTCCAAGTAAGGATACTAAAGTCTTGCAATATACCGTCAGGTCTTTAGTGTTCTACCTTAACCTATGGATAAGTTCCACACTTGGCTATGAACTCTGCTATATCTCTCTTTATACCGCTCCACCAATAAATTTCCCATAAGTTATGGTACATCTTGGTAGCAGCTGAATGAATAGAACAAAGTGCAGCATGCACTTTCGCAATAATCCGTTGCCTCAAATCATAAACACATAGCACAAATAATATACTTTGGTACCTCAACAGACCATCTCCCACTTGGGAGAAAACCGCTACCTTTTGGTCTTTAACTGACTCCTCCAAACTAGAATCCTTATCGTCTTTCGCTTTCATTTTCGAATACAGAGAAGATTCGGAACTAATGTGAACCCAAACATTCCCTTTAGATAAATCAACCAATCTCACACCTAATCTAGCTAATCGATGAACTTCTTGAACTAACTCTTTCTATCAATCTTCACATGAGTACACTGCCCATAGACAATTTACTAAGGGCATCTTCCACTATATTGGCTTTTCCTGGATAATACAATACACGCATATCAAAATCTTTCAACAATTCTAACCATATTATCTGATGAAGATTTAACTCCCTCTGAGTAAACACATACTGAAAGATTTTGTGATCCTTAAACACATCAACATGCACCCCATAAAGATAATGTCTTTAGCTTTTCAAGGTAAACACTACAACAGCTAAATCCAGATCATGGGCCGGATAATTCTTTTCATGAGGCTTAAGTTGTCTAGAGGCGTAGGCTATAATATTTCCTCTCTACATCAAACCACAACCCAAACGAAATCTACAGGCATCAAAATACACCATAAAACCATCTGCACTATAGGTAATGCTAAAATTGGGGCTGAAGTTAATCGAGTCTTCAACTCCTGAAACTTCTTCTCGCAGGAATCTGACCATTGAAACTTAACTTTTTCTTGGGTCAATCTAGACATAGGAGACACAATAGACATAAGAACCTCAACAAAACATTTTTGATAGCCAGCAAAACCCAAGAAACTCCTAATGTTTGATGGAGAGATAGGTCTAGGCTAATTTCTTATGGCTTCTATCTTTTGGAGATTAACTGTGATAACTTCACTAGAAACAATATGACTAAAGAAAGCTACTGAACTTAGCCAAAATTCAAATTTGTTAAATTTGGCAAATAACTAGTTATCTCTAAGAGTATGCAACACAATTCTAAGATGGTCTGCATGATTATCCTTCTTACGAGAATTGTTAAGAATATCATCTATAAAGATTATGAAAAATATGTTCAGATACTGTTTGAACACTCTATTCACCAAGTCTATGATGGCTACTGGGGCATTTGTTAGTTCGAAGGACATGACTAGAAACTTAAAATAACCATAATGGTTTCTAAAAGCTGTCTTTGGAATATTACATTCCCTTACTTCAAGCTGATGATAGGCGGATCTAAGGTCTATCTTTGAGAAATAAGTTGCATCTTGGAGTTGATCAAATAAGTCATCAATTGTAGGAAGAGGATATTTGTTTTTACTATAACTTTATTCAGCTGGCGATAGTCAATGTAGATACATAAAGAACCATTTTTCTTTCACATGAATAGGACGAGAACGCCCCATAGAGAAACACTAGGCCTTATGAAACACTTATCTAGAAGATCTTTAAGTTACATTTCCAACTCTTTAAGCTCGGTGGGAGCCATAGGATAAGGAGGAGTAAAGATAGGTTGAGTATCCGGGAGAAGGTCAATACCGAATTCTATTTCCCTATCGGGAGGTACCCTTGGAAAATCATTGGGAAAGACATCAGGAAACTCATTGGATACACTGATTGACTAAACTGTTGGAGTCTCAGACTTAGTGTCTTTGACTCGAACTATATGAGAGATGTACCCTTTGGAAGTCAACTTTTTATCTTTAAGATAGGATATGAAATGACTCTTGTGAGACACTAAACTTTATCTCCACTCAAAGACTGGCTCATCTAGAAACTAAAACTTTACCTCTTGGGTGGGACAATCTATGGATGCATAACTGAAATCAAGCCAATCCATACCAAGAATAAGATCAAAGTCAACCATATCTTACTCAATTAGGTCTGCTAACATAATTTTATGAAGAACAATGATAGGACACTTTCTATAGATCTGTTTGGAAATCACTGACTCACCTACTAGAGTAGAAACCAAGAAGGGATCAGGGATCTTTTTAGGACTTATTTCAAAATTTACTGCAACTAACGGGGTCATATAATAGAAACTCGACCTATGGTCTAACAACACATAAACAAAAATTTGAAAGACACGAAGGTTACAGTAACAATATTTGGTGAATCCTCCTTCTCCTGATTAGATGGTAAAGCATAAAATCAATTCTGTCTTTGACCAACACTGGTACTGGATGATACGCCCTAAGGAGGGGCTGGGCGACCAAAAATAGCTGGTGCACTAGTAGCCTGAGTCTGGGGATGAACATCTCTGTTTCCCTACTTAGTATACAGACACTTTCTAGTTCGATGACCCAACTTACCGCATCCATAACAACCTTTATGTCCAGCCATGCACTCTCCGGGATGATTCTTACCATACTTAGCACATAGAGGATAACTGGGCCTTCCGCTCACACTATTCTAAGATCTGGACATAGAAGACTTACCCCGCTGCTTTGCCTAGCTCTGGGAGTGGGAGCACTTACTGAAGATGGTGCTGGCATCAATGAACGATTTTAAAACTATGAATAATTTCCCTCTTGAGACCTAGCTTGTCCATACTCAAACTGGCCTATTCTAGCCTTTTTATTAATTCTATCTCTTCCCTTCAACTTTTCTTCCCTTCAACTTCTCTTCCTTAATCTATTGAGCATGAATCATAAACCTAGCCAGATTCATGTCTCCAATAAGCATGGAAGTCCTACACTCCTTGACCACCAAGCTAGACACTCTAGTAATAAACTTACTCATACTTACCCTAGCATCAGGAATCGTATCAGGGGCATATTTAGACAACTGATTGAACTTAAGGCAGTACTCTTTCATTGTCTTTGAGCCCTTTCTCAAGTTCATAAACTCTTCTATCGTAGTCTCTCCCATTTCAAGCGGAATGAACCTATCTATAAATGCATCTTGAAATACCTAGCAACTTAAAGGAGCTGCATTCTCTCCTCTACCATTCCTTTATATAACCACCCAATCATACACTACATCCTTCAATCTATAAGATGCTAGCTCTACACTCTTCTTGTCAGAAATATGCATAATTTGGGTGATCTTCTTTACTACTTCTAAATAAAATTATGGGTCCTCACCTGCCGTTGACCCAAAGAACTCTGGAGGATTCATTCTCATAAAATATCTAACTTTAGATGATGCTAAATCACCATTCTGCTGCAGTGGGACTGTAGCCTGATGGTTTTCATTAACATTGACAGTCACAGCTTAGGCCAATGCCTAAAAGGTAGCCCTAAACTCAACATAGGATACATTCTCATTCAGAGGATCAGTAGGCTCAAGTGGCTGGTTATAATTTCTATGGAACATTAGCTCGATGAGGAGGAATAATCAACTATCATGTAAGATCACTAGTTAAAAGCAGATAGAGATACTGTAAGAATAATAGATTATGAAAGAAAAAGATAATTTCCTAAGAACGTCCCATAGCCTCTTGCTCATATATGTCGCGTGCTTCACACCTATGATCTAGACTCTATGTAACGCAACTTATCTGACTCCCTATGACTCTTATAAAGCTTAGGTGTTGATACCAAGTATGTAATGCCCCAATATCTGATCCCGAGGCATCACACTGTGCTCAAGACTATGAGTAGCCTTAATCTAACCATGTCTTCCTTCTACTAGATCTAAGTCTCATAATAATGTGAATATGGACCTAAAAGTCATACTAAATGTGGAAATTCATCTGAAATAATTGAGAATAATCTAAGTATAATTTTTGAAAATCAATATACTGTAAGTCTGAATCAAAACTAGAAGTCTGACAAGCCTCTACTACTAATTTCTAGAGAGTCACTAGAACAAATCCCCAGCTAACTCGAATTGTCTGAAATACTAAATCATCTAAACTTCTAATCTTATAATAAACTGAATAACTAAGTCCCCAAACTATGAGGACGCACCAACTGTTAGGATGTAAATGGAGATGCTTGAAATTACTCAGGTTGCTGGACCTGAGCACGTGAACCTACATTCTGTGACAATATAGACATAGAAGTGTATATGGATCCGTACTTAAAGGATGTACTGAGTATATAGGGGTGAAATGCATAAGTAAAATATCATCTCATCATCATAATTTGTAAAATAATGCATGCTAAATGTAAATGACTCATATAAGCTAGAATATCTAAAATAATAACGTCTTTAATCATGAATAACAAATCATACTAGTGTTCTGTCTGGAAATTATGCTGTCTAAGTGTCGAAAGGACTCACTTCTATATCTAAAATCTAAAAGATGAAACCTGTAGCTAAAATCTTTCTCTAAAGCGTAATCTGAATAAAGTTGTGAGCCTTTACACTTAGTTTTTCTAAAAGCTTTTTTTTATGCTATAAGCTTAAAACTTTAGGGTGGTTCTTCTAACCGAAATAAACCAATTGAGCTAACATGGAGTCCAACATCTTGTTCCCCTATAGGGAAAACCTCATAATGGGAAAAGGTGTCATACTCTTGGCAAGGAGTATAACCTGAGTTAAGTGATCACATCTGTAACTGTCATCCATATAGAAATGGGAATAATCTAATAATCTATACCTACATTGGATAAGCAGTTCTATGGAAGGTAGAGTACGCTAAACTCACACTTCCCGCTCAGTGCTAAATACTACTCCTATGTTAATCTGTATGCCCACTCTGTTGGAAATCCACTTTAAAACTAGCATAAGGGTTATTACGAAACCAATTATACTTTTATCTGACTCACTCTGTATATAAAGCTAATCTAAATTCTATAATCTGAGATAAATCTATAAAGTGAATTTCAAACCTTATTTGAGGATCAAAATATCAAAAATTTATTTAAAATCTATAAATAATCTAATCATAGGATGCTTAAAGCATTATCTTTCTTGAAATATCAATATATAAACTTGGGTTTGATAACCCATGCATCAGGTTCATGTCAAAACATCATAATAATCATGCTTGATAATGAAAACAATGATAATTCATCTCAAAATCTTGAATATACTGCAATAGGCATGAAAGCATAAAAATAAACATGCAATTCATTTTCAAATTTCTCAAAAACTCATAATCATGCAAATAGTAATAATGGGTATGAACCCTAATTCAAATCTCATGGATATTAATTCAAAATCATATGAATTTGTAATTAAAACTTGGTTTTTGGCACAAGGATGGAAGAGGATCCTTGTTCATAAACCCCGCATACCTTGGTAGATGATTAGATTAAGAATGTTGAATTATTGATTCCTATTTGAGTTATTGAAGATGAGTTATTGATTATCTTATCTTGGGAAACCTCCATTTTGATATTTCTTGGATAAACAATGGAGGAATTTCATTTCTTGGAGAAGAAGCTTTTGCGTTCTAGGGTTTTGCTTTGAGAGAGAAAGGATAAAAATAAGCATAAAGTTCTTTGAATATGCTAAATTCCTTGTTTATGAAGAATTAGGGCCTTGGGAATTGACCAGAGTGCCCTTTTTAACTTTAAATAGGAACTAACATATTAGAATTTTCTCGATTTTACATGCCACCGCATCGCGCCACTGTCACAGTGGCTCAATGATTTTTGACGACTGGGAACTAGAAGTTCTCCGTGATGCGGAGCTATCACATTGCTCTACTGATTTTTAATTTGGGCTATCACCGCGATGCACCACCATCACGACAAGCCATTGAAAATGGAAAAATTGGAAATAAGGCTTCTCCACAATGCAGGGATATCACGGAGGACAACTGGAATTTGACAATTAGGAATTTACCCTTCACCTCGAAGCAGTGGTTGTTTGGATGGCACATTGTCATCACTAAAAATGTCATAACTTCTCAACCATGTGTCGGATTTGGACGTAATTTGTATCAATGGAAAGCTTATTCAATTATCTAAACAATGGAGGGTCTCAATCTAGAAAATTCTACATGTAACAAAAGTCATTCATTTTTTTGAAGTGAACCCTTGACATTCTAGGAGCAAAATTAAGCTAGGAAAGTACTTGGTATTACACCGACCAACATCACCCAAGTCCAAACTAAACCAACAAAGCCTTCTAACAAAAGACCCAAAAACCATTCTTGGTCAGTACAAGTCCCTGACTCTGACAGATGACTATGTCTGGTAATGTTGACGATAATGTAAACTCTCAATTTTAGTATATGAAGATAACTAATGAAATGTCTAAGTGTTTTAAGCAATGGAAGCTCCACACTTTACCACGAAGAACTGATGAGCTATGCCGATCCAGCTAAATCTGTGCGAAAAAAGTAGACCTACCTTTATACCCTTCATCTCTTGGTGAGACAGCATCTGCAGATGATTAGTGTGGTGAATACTAGCATGAAACTCAGGGATAAGGATAACATAGTGGCATGATCCACAGTTCATAAAAACTCAAATCTATTGCACATACTCAAATGCATATATATATATATATATATCACATACTGGAGTAGGGAACAAGGCTTAAAATGCACTTTAAAACTTTAACCTAACTATGTAGCTCAACTAAAGGGTATACATATGCTCTATGGGGAACTTAAACCACTCAACACATCAAGGTGACAGAGACACCAAATCATGTAATATAATATGGGGGACTCGAACCTCCCTATCATATGATAATAATAATGAGGACTTAAACCACCCGGTCATACAGGCCCCTGCTTTGGTAACCACGGTGTCCAGTATTGGTCCCTTGGGAAATCCACTTTCACAACTTTGCTACACAACCCTTATTCAAGATCTATTAAAACAATTATCACATGTTCCCATTTATTGAATCATGGTATACCTTCAGGCGTACATTGTTGGTATCTACATACCGACTATACTTACTTAGTAACATCAATATGCCAAACCAATTATCATCACATGGGAAAATTCACAATCCTCTTTTAGTTCAATTATACATTAGATTGGGATATATACAACCCCATAAGGCTCAATTCAAATATCAATAGTCTTCACTTAACTTTTACATCATGCAATAGTTCAAGAGAAGTTCAATCTGTATAATTTTCATATTCAAAACCAATTCCACAATATAGGGTTGAGGTTATAACCACTTCAAAAGTCATAAGTTTGGGGAAATCCTTAGTTTATTCAGCATAACCATGCACCCGACAAGTTTAAAACCATAATTTAAGCATATTAATCATAGATAAATCATGGGAAACATTGTTCAACAACAATTAATTAAAACAATCTACCATTGTTTCAAACCAATTTTAAAACCACATGAATTGTTATTTAAAATCCATGCTTTAACAAAATAATAACAGCGGAAGAGTAACATGGCTGAAATACCAAGTTTCACCAAAAGAATTCAACCCTTGAGCCCTAGGATGACCCACTTCTTGGAAAACCTAAGTATGGCTGCTTGAGAGACTTGATAAAGCTTTGGAAATGTATGAGTACCATATGAATGAGAAATAACCCCCTTAAGTTCTTGATAAATATGGGGTTTTAATTGGGTGAGAAGGGAATTGTCCAAATCACATTCAAATTAAAAGAAGAAATTTAGTCGTCAGTGACTACAGGTCACTAAATGATGTGCAAGGACTCATTACGAATCATCACCATGATTCATAGAAAATACTATTCAGGGCACCCACACACAGCTGGCCCTACAAATCAATTGATACGATGCGTAATGGGACGCACGGCTCATAGGTTCCAGTCATAGTTAACACAGAAACCATTTATGGTATACTCTAAACACTATACGATTTACACCTAATGACTCTTAATGAGTCCTTAGGACTTATAGTGATCAGCGTGTACTCAGAGAAGAACCTAGTCACACATATACTAATTTGGTTATGATTTGGTCCAATGACTAGTGAAGACCCCTTATAACTCATTAAGGGAGTTATAGTCAGGATAGTGAGGATAAAGTTTTAGAAATTTTCAAGGACCAAAAACCTGGGGTGTTACATACTCCCCCCCCTTTGGATCATTTTTCCTTAAATGATAAAATAGGGCATTTATTAGCACGATTTAAATCCAATATGACCATACATACCTTTAAGACAGAAACAAAGATAGTGAGGAAATCACAATTTCCTTTAACAAAGATAGAAAACAAAAGTGTTAAGGAATACACATACCTTAAGAATGATTATCCAGAATGGGGAACAAGATGGATACATGGACTTTATGTCTTCCTTGGCTTCCCAAGTAGCTTTCTCAACCTTTTGGTTTCTCCAACGAACTGTTACCGAAGCCACATCCTTAGTCTGCAACTGATGGACTTGCCTATCCAAAATCTCTACTGAGACTTCCTCATAAGACAAGGAATCTAAAATGTCCACCTTTTCCAAAGGATCCACCATCAAAGGATCAGCCATGCACTTTCTCAACATCGAAAAAAGAAACACTGGATAAATAGAGCTCAAGCTCAAAGGCAACTCCAACTCATATGAAATGTTACCAACCATCTTCACAATCAATTATGGACCAATATAACAGGGACTGAGTTTCCTCTTTTCACCAAACTGCGTCACCCTTTTCATAGGATACATCTTCAATAACATCCAATCACCAACACTAAACTCCAACTCCCTTCGCCTCACATTCATATAGGACTTTTGCTGAGTTTGGGTATTCTTAAGTCCATCTAGAATCACCTTCACCTTTTTCATGATGTAGTGAACCAAATGTCCATATAACTTATTTTTACAAACCTCAAACCACCCAATATAAGACCTACACCTCCTACCATATAAGGCCTCAAATGGGGCATACCAATGCTAGAGTGATAACTATTGTTGTAGGAAAATTCTATGGGAGGCAAATGGTCAACCCAACTTCTACTAAATTCAAATACACAAGCCCAAAGCATATTTTCCGAGGCCTAAATTATCCTTTCCACTTGCGCATTCGCCTGCGGGTGGAAACCGATACTAAGTGTTGCCTTAGTCCCCAAACCTCTCTGAAATGACCTTCAAAAATGAGATGAGAACTAACTACCCCGATCAGATATGATTGAAATTGGAATACCATGCAATTTCATGATCTTCTCAATGAAAAACTTTGCATAATCCTCAAAAGACAAATTAGTCCTTAATGGCAAGAAGTGACTAGAATTAGTCATCCTATCCATGATGAACCAAATTGAATCAAATTATTGGGGAGACCACAGAAGAATGGTAATAGAATCCATATTAGTTATCTCTAATTTCTACACTGGCAGCTCAATCTCTTGAGTCAACCCACTAGGCCCCAAGTGCTCCACCTTCACGTACTGACATATCAGCACTTAGCCACAAAATTTGCCACATCGCTTTTTATATTATTACACCAATAAATCTCTTTAAGATCATGATACATTTTTGTTGAACTAGGATGTAAAGTATAATGTGACTCATGGGCTTGGGTTAAAATTCTTCCTCACAACTTATAAACATCGAGAACACATTATCTCAAGATACCATCATAACTGATCTCAAAAATCAACCCCTTCTGCCTACCTATACCATTCTTAAATTACATCAATATAGGATCCAACATCTGTTTCTCTTTTACCTCCGCTTTAAGAGATACCTTTTCTATATATTGAGGAGTCATACCACCATCATCAGAATCCAAGAGATGAACTTCACAATTAGCTAAACAGTGAATATACTTCACCAAATTCCTCTTCTGTTCATCTATATAAGACAAGATTCCCATGGACAACTTGATAAGAGTATCAACAACCATGTTAGCTTTACCTGGATGAAAATAAAGACTCATGTCATAGTCCTTGAGCAAATCAATCCATCTTCTTGGCTTGAGATTTAATTCTTTTTGAGTGAACACATATTCCAGGCTCTTATGATCAAAATAAATATCTACATGGACCACATACAAATAATGCCGCCAGATCTTTAATGGAAACACCAAAACAAACAATTCCAAATCATGAGTCGGGCGATTCTACTTATGAACTTTCAATTGTCTACAAGCATAAATTAGCCACCTTGCCATGATGCATCAACATACAACCCAATCCTACTCGAGATATACCACAATAGATAAAAAAAACAATTAGTGCCCTCAGGCATAGTAAAGACCGGAGTCGATGTTAACTTATCCTTTAACTTCTAGAAACTAGCCTCACAAGCATCAGCCATAAGAAATTAACCTTTTTTTGAGTCAAATTAGTTAATGGGCCAACAATAAAAAAAAACTCTCTACAAACCTTTTATAATAGCTGGCCAAACCTAAGAAGCTTCGAATATCGATTGGAGTCATAGGTCTAGGCCACTTTTTAACCACCGCAACCTTCTGGGGATCAATTATGATACCTTCACTAGAAATAATATGACCCAAGTAAGTCACAAAATTCAACAAGAACTCACACATAAAGAGCTTAGCATATAAGAATTTATCCTTTAGACTCTGCAACACAATGCAGAGGTGATCGACATGATTTGCCTCACTATTGGAATATACAAAAATATCATCAATGAACACAATCATGAACAAATCCAAGAACTAATGGGAAACCCAATTCATGAGATCCATATGTTACTAGAGAATTAGTCAAGCCAAAAGACATTACCAAAAACTCAAAATAACCATACCGGATTCGGAAAGCGGTCTTAGGGATATCCACCTATCTAATCTTCAACTAATGATAATTTGACAGAAGGTCAATCATAGAAAAAAACTTAGCTCCCTAAAGCTGATTGAACAATTCATATCAACCCTCAAAAGGGGATACTTATTCTTAAAGGTCACCTTATTTAGCTAGCGGTAATCAACACATTTATGAAGGGACCCATCCTTCTTACAAAGGAAAAGAATAGAAGCGCCCCATAGAGACATACTAGGGCGGATAAACCTTACCTTGAAGACTTTTCAACTGCTTCTTGAGCTCCTTCAACTCAGTTGGGTTCATTTGATATGGAAGGATAGAAATAGGATGAGTGTCCAGAAGAAGATTGATCCCAAAATCAATTTCCCTGAGAGGAGAAACACTACGAATATCATCAGGGAACAGCTTGGGAAATTCATAGACTACAGGGATAGTCTGCGAAGAAGGAACTTCAGATCTAGAATCCTTAATATGCACAAAGTGATGGAGGCACCCATTAGAAACCAATTTTTGGGCTCTAATATACAAGATAAACCTTTCCTTAGGTACTGGGGAACAAACTTCCCACTCGATCATTGGCTTTTTGGGGAAATGGGAACTAACCATCTGGGTCCAAAAATAAAGACACGCATAGCACGAATGGAACAAACCCATCCCTAAAATCTCATCAAAGTATAACATGTCTAACTTTACTAGATCCACTAAGGTCTCCCTACCATAGACTGATATAACAAAAACCCTATAAACCCTTTTTTTCACAATGAAGTCACATATCAGGGTAGACATAAAAAGAGGTCTAAAATATATTAAGGATCAAAAAAAAATATAAATATCCACATAAGCGGTCACATAAGAGAGAGTAGACCCAAGATTAAGTAGATAAAATACATCATAAGAGAAGAGCTAGAGCATACCAGTAAAAACATCGGGGGACTCCTTACAATCCTAGATAGTAGCAAGAGCATACAGACAGTTCTGACCAGTGCCATAGCCAGAAGAAGAGGTAACACCCTTTAGTGCATGATCTGATAAAGTTGCAACAAGAATCTTATTTGCCCAGAAGAAGCCCTAGAAGGATAATCCCTCTACTTATGACTAATTTGCCCATATTTAAAATATTTATTCCTTCCTTCTTCACAAACTCTATGATGCACTGACTGTAGAATCTACAGGGGCATATGATGGAGCTGACTGAGTCCTATTAACTTAAGATTGGGCTTTAGGCGCTCTAAACCCACTGTCATACTGAGAACGACGATCACCTAATGTCTTTGGATGATGAGCATTAGCTTAGAGTAGGAACAAGAATTGTGCCACTTCTTCTTAGACTACTTTCTACCAGCTCTACCACTCTGCTACTGACCTCCACCCTGATACGAATTGTAAGACTTTTTATTTTGCCTTTCACATATCTCTGCTTACTTCTTATTTACTTTTTCCACTTGTTGTATATATACCACAAGTGTAGAGATATCCATATCTTTGTTAGCAAAGGCAAACCTTACTTTTTATGATAAACTCACGGGACAACCTAGAGGCAAACTTCCTTATTCTAGCCCTCATATTAGAACTAAATAAGGAGCCTAATGTGGCAACCAATAAAACTTTAAGGTATACTCCTTTACAATCATCCTGCATTATTTTAAATTCCTGAATTCCTTATCTTTATCCTCCCTTAACTCCTAAGGAAAGAACCAATCAAGAAAAGCAATAGAAAATTTATCCTATAAAGCGTACTAAATTTCATTGCCCCTAAGCTGCTCCCACTCTTCATATAATTGGAATGCTATATCCTTAACTGATAAGTTGTAAACTTCTCACCCTCTACATAAGTATCATGCATCACCTGAAAGATCTTATCATCTCGTCAATGAAATTCTATAGATCTTCCTCCACTTTAGAACTAGTAAAAGTAGGAGAACTAAACCTTATAAATTGGCCAACACTAGTGGCCTCAAAGGATGAAGTAAGGTGCTCAGTATAGGAGGCCACCAACTGGTTAAGCAAGTAAACTGACTAGCAAAACTCATCATAAGATATGCCAACATGAGGTGCCTGAAGAGGGATAAGGAACTGATGGAGCTTCATCAGGGAAATCAGAAGCAGCGAACCTAGATCGGGTCTGAACTCCTGGAGTAGGATTAACTTCTTCCATATTTTCCTTAGACATGATAGAAGAGTTCTTAAGTGAGATCTTCTGGGAGGCATGATCTGAAATGCGAACATAAGGGATTAAGAGGAGATTTAAGAACTTAGACTCTGTATCTTAAAATAGAATAACAAAAAAGGGAAATATTCCTAAATGCCTCATAGCCTCTCCCCAATAAGTATGGCATACTACACACTCATAAAAGATAATTTACTTGGTATGACTTTGTTGGACACACAAACACACCAAACTTAGGCTCTGACACCAGGTTTGTGATGACCAAAACTAGGGCCTGGCTGTGACAGGTATCTCAAGTCCCAAATGGACAAGATACCACCCCCTACACCTATCTAAATGAACACAACATCTCTAATGATGGATGAATTCCAAACATATAACTTGATAGCACAAGATAGGTTTAAAGAATAAAAGATAAGTCTATGACCGATAACAAGTAATCGACTAAAACAACCGACCAACATCACCCAAGTCCACAATAAGCCAACAAATCCTTCTACTAAAAAAACCAAAAACAAGTCTTGGTCTTAGTTGGGACATGTCTTGACTCTGACTGATAACTATGAAAATAATAATATTGATGATAATGTCTACTCTCAATTCTAGTCTTTAAAGATAACTAATGAAATGTCTAAGTATTCCAAAGAATGGAAGCTCACCACTTCACCACAATAATGTAATAAACAATGCTGATCCACCGAACTCTACACGGGAAAAATAGACTTGACTTTAGACCCTGCATTGTATGGGGATACAACGTCTGGAGACGCTAGTGGGATAAACACTACTAGGAAACTCAAGGATAAGGATAACATAGTGCTATGATCAAGGCTTAAAGTGCATCTTAAGCCTTGTTCCCCACCCTGGCACATAATATATATATATATATAAATATCATGTGTTGGGGTGGAAAACAAGGCTTAACATGCACTTTAAAACTTTAGCCTAGATTGTGTAGCTCAATCTTCATAAAATACAAAGGAACCCAAGGGATATATGGGCCCATATCTCCCCCTGTTGGTAGGGCCCTAGTGTGTGTGGCCACATAAACTAGAGGGTATACTTATGCACTATAAGATACTCAAACCACCCGGCATATCAAGGTGACATAAGCACTAAATCATGTAATATATTATGGGGGACTCAAACATCCCATCATATGATAATAATAATAAGGAGGACTCAAACAACCGATCTTATAGAACCCTACATCGGCAACCACAATTTCCAGTATTGGTTCCTCAAGACATATACTTTCACGACTCATCTACACAACAATTATTAAATCCAATTAAAATAATTAACACACATTCCCCTTTATTGAACCATGATATGCCTTTAGGTATACATTGTTGGTATTGTCATACCAACTAAACTTGCAAGGTAACATGAACATGTAAGACCAATTATTATGACTTAGGGGATTTCACAATCCTCTTTAGTTCAATTATACATTAGCTTGGGGAATTACACAACCCCATAAGGTTTAATTCAAAAATTATTACACTTTATTTGCCTTTCGGATTATGCAATAGTTCAAGAGTATTTCAATGTGCATATTTTAATATTCAAAACCAATTCCACACTATGAGATTGAGGTCATAACCACTTCAAAAGTCACAAGTTTGGGGAAATTACAATACCTTAGTTTATTAAACATAACCATGCACCCCACAAGTTTAAAACATAATTAAAACATAATTAAACGTAGGTAAATAATGGGAAACATTGGCAAAAAACAATTATTTAAAACTCTCAACCCTTATTTCAAACAAATATCAAAACTATATGAATTGTAATTTAAAACCCATGATTTAGAAAAATAATAATAGGGGAAGGGTAATATGCCTAAAATATCAAGTTTTATAAAAAGAATTTAACCCTTGATATATTTGAGGAACTACTTCTTAGAAACACTAAGTATGGATAATTGAGAGACTTCAGAGAGCTTTAGAAGTGTTTGAGTATGATATGAATGAGAAATTATCCCCTTAAGTTCTTTGTAAATGTGGGGTTTTAATTGGGTGAGAAAGAAATCAGCCAAAGTACCCTCAAATTAAAAGCTGAAATTTAGTCATCAATGACTACCAGTCACTAAACGACTCATTGGGACTCATTATGAATTGTCACCATATGCCATTGCCAAGACAATTTTACAGAAGCCCTCACACTGCTGACCTTACAACTCATCTGATATGACTCATAATGGGACTCTATAACTCATAAGGTCTAGTCGTAGTAAACATGGAAACTATTTTAGGTATACTCTTAACACCCTATGATTTGCGCCCAACGACTCATAATGGGTCCTTACAATACATAGTGAGCCGCACATACTTATAGAAAAACCTAGTCATACACATACTGATTTGGTTATGATTTGGTCCAATGACTCATAAAGATTCCCTATAACTCCTCAGGGGAGTCGTAGTTAGGATAATAAGGATAAAATTTCAAAAAATTTCAACAACCAAAACCCTAGGTTGTTACAGTATCTACTACAAAAATCTATGTTGCTCATGAATTCAAAGGTTTGATGATATAATTCTAATTGGAAAAGGACTGGAATATGCTATCTGGAAGGAAAAAACTATTGATATTTTTACAATACAAGCTACTTTTCAAGCATAGAAGGCATCATTGAAAGAAAAAAAAGATTAAGATATCTCAGTCGTCCCACTTTAAGAACAACACTATCAAAATGCCCAACAAGCATATGCTGGTTTTGACATCTATAAGCCACAAGGTTTTTAATACCAAATATTCTCACTAGCATAATTCTCAATAATAAACTTATCCAATGCCATCCAATTCTCATAAATCAAAGAAAATAAAACCTTATATTTTTACTCCAGTAACTAAATCGTTGGCTGGTATATTACAAAGATTGTTTGCTCAAGGATTTTTGAAACCAAGAAAAGGTTGTATCCTTAAATACCCACCTTCAAATATTGATCAAGCCAAAAGGTGTGCATATCATTTAAATATCCAAGGACATGATTCTCAGAAATGTTTACCGTTGATGTACAAGAACCATGATTTGACTGAAAAAGGAGACATTACAGTGCGACAAGGGACACTAAGCAATATCTATAACACTACCACAAACATAGTTATCATCCAAGGTAATCTAATAAATATCACCCTGAGACACTTTATAAGGAAACATAAAGCATATCAAGGGAACTGAGAAGGACAAAGCCATCAAGCAAAGTACCAATTCTATTTCTAATCAATAAAATTTTGTGCTTTTATTTATATTTCCCATTGTAACCATGAACTATATTTGACCCAACTTCCATTTGGATATGTAGGTAACCCACTTTTGGGTTTGGTCTTAATCTAAAAAAGCTTTTCTTCCCTCTTCATATTCAAATCATCTTAGCATTTGACTAGACTCTATTCAATAAATCTAATAAATTGTGTCCTAATCCATGATTCTAAATAACAAAATGAAAATTTAAAGACGAACATCAATGTTTGAATACAAAACAATCATTTCTTTAGAACAAAATTTTTATTTTAGTAATGCAGGAATATAAGACTTTACATGTAAAAACTAGGATATAATTTTTGAGATTACTTTAAAAATTCTACCAACAAACAATATTTTTATTCACAAAAAAGTTGAAAATATATTTTAACCTAGGGAAATTTTTTTATTGGATGCTCTAAACTTTCAATGACAAGAAGTTGTATACAACAAGGGATATATCAAGTTAATCTATCCTAAAATAGGATACGATTGACATATCGGGTCATCCATTCTATAATATGATATGTTTGACAGACCAAGTTCATCTTCCCAAAAATAGGATATGCTTGACATACCGAGTTCATCTATCTGAAAATAGGATATGCTCGACATACCAAATTCATCCATCCTAAAATAGAATACGCTTGACATACCAGGTTCATCTACCCTAAAATATGATATGCTTGACATAACAATTTCATCCACCCTAATAAAATATGTTAGACGTATTGGGTTCATCTACCTAAAAATAGGATATGATTAACTTACCAGGTGCCTCCACCCAAAAATAGTATATGCTTGGCATACCAGGCTCATCCTCCCTAAAATGGGATATGTTGGGTTCATCTACCATAAAATAGTATATATTTGATGTACTGAGTTCATACACCATAAAATAGGATATTTTGGATTTATTTGGCCTAAAATAGGATATGCTAGATAATTGGGCTCATCTGTCCTAAAATAAGGACACTTGATTTTGCTGGAATATAGTCAATGTAATCATTTTCCTTCAAAGTAGAATCTAGGAAAGATTTTTTAGAATCTTCAAAAATCTTGGACAACGAGGACAATGTCGGTAGATACACTTTCTTATATCCTCTTATCGTTATTGTAATCTATTACAGTTGTTTTCACCACATTATTTCATTTTCTATGTATATATATGATAACTATTTTTAAATGTTGTGTTAAATGTGGCAAGTAAAATAAAAGACATTTGAGAATTACTCTCCTCCTGATTTTGAAACGTTTCTTTCTAATATCTCAGCCTATTTATATTTCATCTTTCAAAACTACTCATACCCTGACCTTGCAAACTCGTGCTGCTTATTTTTTAGTTTTCTTTAGAAATCTCATTCATTCCTAAATCTAGAACTACACATGACCTAATTCTCATAAAATCAGAAATATGTAGGTGACTTAAAACTGAAGTCACGACCATACTCTTTTAATAACCACCTCTTATTGCTTCAATTCTAATAAACTATTTTCTAGATCGGATAAAATTGGCTGTTATGTCAAGTTTCGTTGCTAAGAAATTAATCATTCTTGAGCAATGAAGGGGCAATTATTGACACCCAATTTTGACATCCCGATACTCCTCCTAGGCTTTCATTTTACAAAAATTATTAGTTTTGAATATTAATATTTCCTTACTTATTATTTTGGTATATAATAATATTGGCATGTCATATTCATGATTCTGAAGTATGCAATTTAATTTACTATTTAACTTTATATTTTTATATAGTATATATAATTTATTAACTTAAATATAATATTTCTTTTATAATTTTGTCAATATTTATTAAAAAAATTTCACAAATATGCATATTCAAAATTTAAAAATAGGTAATCTATTATTATTGTTGTTGTCGTTATTATTATTATTATTATTACGATGATGATGATCATCATCATCATTATCATCTTCAACTATTTCCTGTACATCATGCATATTTAATTTATTTCGATGATGTTTTACATGATCTTGTTACCTAATATTGTCCTCTACTAGTTATACATTATTTATTAAATAGCAGTCCAAATCAACTCAATTTCCCCTATGTATTTAATTTCTAGCCCAATCCTATTCAATTTATGTCAACTTTGGCATAAATTAATCTCAATTTGACCCAATTCCAAATTCCTAATTACCTTTTTACTTAACTAAATTTAGATCCAATTTTAAATCACCATGTTGTTACTTTAAATCCAATCGTTAATCAACTTTAATCCAACAGCTAAGATTAACTCTTCTCTTCTTTGCCTTTTAACCTAAAAAAACCTACCCTATATCTATTTTAAAGAAATTAGGCGCCACCCCTCTTTTTCTCTTATTTATCTCTCTAAACAGACAACCCACAGCCTTTGCTCTAGCGGCAGCATGGCAAGACCTCCAATGCTTCTATCCTCTTATCCCCTTCACCTTCTTTTTCCATGGGAAACCATCATTAAAACCTCCAGCCAAGCTGCTCCACCTTCACTTATAGGAGAATCACTATATCAGCACCTCACCATTACATCTTTGGTGGACTGCTGCCACCAATCACGAAAAAACCAGTGTTATCCTTGTTCAGTAAAATATCCTCTAACTGCCTTAATTTTATCTTCCCTCTTTTATCCTGACAAAACTAAGGCTGCCCCAGTGAAAATAATTTTAAAACCTCATAAAATTCCAATGATTTTACTTTTGACCCACTTGCCTTCATAATATTGATTTTTAACCTGAATTATATTTAGGAATGTTAAAAGGCTATTTAGGAATTTCAGAAAATTTTTGGGGGTATTTTGGAATCCCGAGGTAGTGAGGGTTCGTGATATAAGCGTGTCACAGAGGTTAGCCTTCATGATAAGGTTGTGGTATGGAGGCTACCCTTCGCGATAGTGGCATGCCACGCTGATATTTTAATTTAATCCATTTTGTTTTTATTACTTGGAGAAAGGGGCTTTTGGTATTTTTAACCTTTTCATGATATACAAACATAAAATAACCCCTTTCTTTCAATTTTTAAAGATCAGATCACCGTTCTTTGTCTCGTAAACTTAAATCCCAAGAAAACTCAAGAATTTTTCAAGAAAACACTATTACGAGCTCCAAACTTTGAATTGTCTTCAATTCCTTGTGTATTTTAGGCATGTATATCATTCCCTAGCTTTAATTATACATTGTGGAATTTATTTACTCATTATAAATGTGGTTTGAATTAATGAGTTTGAAATTGGGTTGAGGGGTTTTGATTGGTATTACTTGAATTACTATTTCCAAATTTAAAATTGATGATTTATACTTTAAATTTATGGGTTTTGGACTGAATGGGTGGATCGTTATGGGAATTAAAATGAGGAACATGGGTTTTCCAAAATTGATGACTTTTTAGCTAGGTAATGCCATTAACCCCAACACATTTTGTAAATTTGGTTTTTTAATATGGATAATTGCATAATTCAACTTGTTTATGAACTCGTAGCATTGCATTAATGGATAATTGGTTAAAATAGATTTTAGAGGCCCTTGTTCGCCATGGCTTAGATTTTAAATTTGAATTTGGGAATCTAATGGTAACATGGACTGGTTTGGTATGATTATATGAGCTTGTAAGCATAACTAGAATAACGATACCAAGTAGTAAATACTTTATTAAATGACTCCTAGTTTAATGGTTGGGTTTATGTGAAAAATGCTTTAACTTGGGCATAAAGGGAATTATGTAGCTCTTCCTGAAGGTGTATTCCTAGGAGGACTAACACTGGAAACCATGTTCCCCAGTGTGGAGGTCTATATGACCTTGTACATGGTTCACACAAGTGATGGCCCTTCATGTTATTTTCCATATTTAGGCTTATCTTTACCGTTTGATCGTCTGCATAGATACGCCAAATCATTTATGAGTTGTTGGGACCAACGGTTCTATTACCGGGCAGTTCGTTTAGTTTTTAGAACTAATTCCCCATAAAGAAGTCTTCGATGGTTCCAAATATCCACCAAGCAAAAACTTAAGTGAAATAATTCCAGATGAAAATTCCCACTGCACTAGCAGGTCTGAAATATTGACTTTAGGATAAGAAGACCTTTGGTTTGGGTCCCAATGCTCCCGAGCTTATCCCGACAGATCGATCAAAAATTTAAAAATTTTATAGTTTATGTGTGGGATCTATATTTGGTCAAAACGACCTCAGATAGAAATCCAACTTCACCAATGAATCCAAAATCAAATTTAGTGTGGCTAAATATTTTATTTGAGAAAATTGGATTCCAGATGCACCTCAAGGCATTGGGCGAAATTTGGAATTTGCTGTCATTTAGTGTAGAAAAGTACCAAGATCAAGATGCTGCGATCACGATGCTGCAATTGCGGCACACATGTGTTTGTGATTGTCCTAGCTAAGGGCCTGGGAAGGGTTTTTTAAATACCCATTTTAGACAAGAATTGAACATCTTCTTCCTCCATTAAGACATGGAAATCCTAATATGGTGTGCTAATAACAAATTGGTCATGGTGAGTGATTTGGCAGCTTGATTATCATCTTTTATTGCGATTATCTTCAAATTTAAGGTAAGAATCTTTTGAATTCATGCTTGAATTTTCTAGTTTGGATCCAAAAGCCCAATTTAGCTTAGGGCTTGATTTTAACCCAAAATATTCTTAATTTTCACTCATTTGTTGATGGTTATGATTCCCTTTGTTCATGTCTGAATATTGGGTTGGCCTCGAAAACTTATTTTCCATATCTGGGACCTATTTAGGGTTTTGGTGTTAATTTTTGACCCAAAGCACAAAAGTCAAATATTGGTATCATTAGACTAGTATTGATGAGTAGATTATGGTTTTGTTAGTGTGATGGCATTTTGAGGATTGTGAGGCAAAGTCAAACATATGGTGCATGATATGAGGTTTTGCAATTTGGCTTTGAAGTAGGCTTTTGTATACTTTTCTTCGTAGATGATGTGATGCATATATTGCATATGAATATGGATGTTAGGCTAGATTATGCATTGAATAACTTTGCTTGATTGTTGATGTTTAGGTATTAGATGAGGGTTTTGGACTCGTAATATGGTATGTTTATATCCCATGAGAATCCTATTTCCTTCTTCCTAGTTTAGAGTAGTGTGAATCTTGCATACAATATGATGCTAGGTTCGGGATATCATTTTCATAATGAAAACATGATTAACATATTTTAATCTTATTAGACTAGTGGGGTGGTATTGAAATCGTTATTTGGGTAGAGTTGACTTAAATACCCTTGTTCTTGCAGAAGTTCCTATGTTAGACTTGAATATGGCTTACTTGACATCAAGAAGTTGAACTAGATACCTTAGCCTAGTTTGGGGCATAGGTGAGTAAATATAGGAATTGAGGTTTAGAAGTGGGATTGTCTGGCCAACTAAAGCCAAGACTTATGTTAACCTTATGGACTTAGCTGTGGATGTTAGGCATGGTTGATAGTAGTAAAAATTAGTATAAGGTTACTGTCATGCCTCAAATCCTAATGGGGCGGATAGGCACCCGTAGCCATAAAGGCTTGAGAGAACCAATCCATAACCTTGTACTTCTCATGCATGTAACTATGACAACCAAAGGTTCTAAAAAACAAGATATTGTGCATCGATGAGAATATCTACATTGGCAAGCACGAAATTATATATACAACACTTGGATGTTGGGGCCACCACATCTAAAACATAAGTTACTACCACATTTAACTTTACATTAGTATACAAATCCTCTAAATGACACATAAACTTAGCTAGGGTCGGGACAAACCCCCACCCTACTCTTGACTATTGCACAATACCAAAATATATGAAACAAACTTGAAAAGCCCCACATTAACCTGGGGCTCACTAATAGTCACTGAATAGTCTGTGCTTCTACTAGCGAGGTGTATTAGCTGAAGCACCTATGCCTGCAGCATGAAATATACGTCCCCCCCGAGGGATGTCAGTACGAAAATATGTACTGCATATGTAAAGCTGTAGGTAATAACACAAGATACATGAGCTCAATAAAAATCATATTCCAGTTAATATATAGTGCTAGTAGACCACCTTTATATATTTGTAGGATCAGGTACAATACATTCATTTCTTCATTTTACCTTTCTTACTTCATAATCTTTGTAAGTCATATAATACAAATGACCAGCAAATCAGTGGTAAATAGACGAATCGGTATCGGCCTATTCTAGGCTTAAGCCTCTGAGTTACCACCCATAAATAAACATTGGGATTGGCCCATGCTAGGCTTACGCCCCTAAGCAGCCACTCATTTTATAGATTTGCATTACTTAAGTTGTTTAATCTTTAAGATGCTTACTTTGGTGGCCATAACATTATGCTACCTTGAAACCATAATCTACCAATAAGAGATATGTAAATAGGTACATAATGCAACAAAAATGAGGTAGGGAGATATTGGCACACAAATGAAGTGTTTAGGAGCCGAAAATAACACATTGGTCTTATTTGAGTAAACGGAGAACTCCTAAAATTCTCTAGGAAAATAGACGTGCAAGTTTAATAATAAGCATGTATTGAGGTGTTTTAAAATGTTAGAGGGAGGGAACAAGGTCAGTGACTACATGTGATATAATACGCCGTCATTATGTATCACTTTTTATAGGATAACCTTGGAAGCTTACTTGATGGAGCAAATGTCCAATTTCATGCCAAAGAGTACAAAATAGAGTATGTCTTACATACCTGATTATATAACTCCAAAACTAACCAAACTTGACTTCTCGACTTTTAGATTACTTATCAATAATAGAAGATAAGGTAAACTAATATTAGCAACCAACCGGCATGTTTGGGCTATTTATGTTCACCAAAATAATAACTAGGCAGTAAGCTCTTTATCTATCAATTAAGCATGTTATTTTAACCCTTTTCTCTTCCAATTACACCCAAAGACCATACTTGTATTTATAAGGTTAACCAAAACCACCATGGCTTCATTACACATTCCTAACAATACGCAAAACAGATCAGGCAGTAAATAAATATAATAATTAGTTTGGTGGTGTACCGCCACTCCTTTCTTCTATATTTTGTTATAAACTAATCACACCTTTCTAGAACATCAACCTGGAAGCCCATAACATTACATACAAAACAATCTATAAAGTAGTTCCGAATCCTTTTTATTGTAGCAATCACTTATTGAACTCATTATCTCTTGAGTTCTCAATAACAATACATTCATAATTCTCTATCAAATTCATATATAAGGAGAAAAAAATGGAGTACTCTCCTTACCTTAATTTTGTAACTTATACTTAAATTTGAAATCCTCAAGAACTTCAACTTTCACTTTCCTTTACACTTTAAACCAAAGAAGAAAAGAGATCTCTTAATAACAAAGAAAAAGTGAGCAAGTAGTTGTTCTATACTCTACCATGTATTTATAGTTAGACACCTATAGCACGTTTTCCTAATCTTTCATAATATAATTACGCTAAAATTGAGTGTTTTCACTTACGTTAGCATGCAAAGATGAGGGTTTCTTCAAGAACCCTAGAAGGAATTTAAGAGCTGTTGTTGTTATCCTTGTTAAGAAAGGTAGAAAGTAGAAATTTAAAAGGGAATATTATGGTTAAAATGAGCAAAATGGCTAGTTATATTGATCTTATATTGAGCCCTTATTATTGACCTCATTTCGAGCCATAAATTAGTCAAGTAGGTGATGCACCAACTTAAGGGTTCAAGATGCTCAAAATTTCAAATTAGGTAATGCACCTACTTGCTTAAATTCTTATTTTGGGCTCAATTAACTTGGGCCTTTGGCATATTTAAGTCTTGGGCCATTTCTCCATTTTCTTCTTCTTTTCTTTAATTTGGCCCAAATGACTACATTAGTTTAGGCCCAAATTTGGTCCATAGCCATCGGTCCATTAATTTTGTCCAAAAAGCATAAGTAGGTGACTCACCTACTAGCTTAATTAAGTCAGGAAAGAACCTCAATATTTCATTCCATTTCTAGCTCCTAAATCCTTTAATCAAACTTTCAACTTGTACACACTTGGTCACTTTAAACTTTAGATCCAAATACCAGCTTACAATCTCAAGTTTAAATAGTCGTATCGATGTTAACTTGACCGTGTCACATAAAAATGTACGGGCAGCATCTATAATTTCATCTACACCATTAACACTTGCATAACAAATCTCATCTGTTACCTATACCACAAGTCCATACCAAGTTACCTATAAATAGGGAAAGTACATGCAATGTACAGGGTGTCACATCCTTCGCTCCTTAGAAACATTCATCCTCGAATGTTAGCATAACTATCCAACCAAAAAAAGTTCAAGCCTAAGTTAAATATCCCTATTATCGCATTGTACTTATATATTATATTTACTTGTTATTTCTCAAATTCAGCATCTTGGACTTTTTCTTCGTATTTGAAAAAATGGGGGTACTTAGATTTCATCGCTTCTTCAGCTTCCCATGTTATCTCTTCTACTTGTTGGTTTCTCCAAAAAACTTTTACCGAAGCTATTTCTTTATTCCTTAACTTTTTAACTTGTCTATCTGGGATAGTAATAGTTATTTCTTCATAGGTGAGATTTTCCGTAACTTGTACATCTTCAGTAGGAGTAATAAAAGATTGAATACCCATGCACATTCAAAGCATTAAGACATGAAATGCTGGATGAACAGTTGAGAGATCTTGGGGTAGCTCTAATTCATAAGAAACTTGGCCAAACCTCTGAGTAATCTTGTATGGTATAACGTTGCCTTTGTTTTTCTTTCTTATCTAATCTCATAACCTCCTTCATTGGTGACACCTTTAAGAATACCCAATCACCTATACCAAACTCTAGCCCCCCTTCTTCTAACATCTGCATATGACTTATGTCAACTTTAGGCTATCTCGAACCAATGTTTGATCACCTTAACACTTTCCATAGCCTGATGAACAAGATCGGTCCCTAATAAGGCCGTTTCACCCACTTTAAACCATCCAATTGGTAATCTACACTTTCTTCCATACAAAACTTCATATGGCGCCATTTTAATACTTGAATGATAGCTATTGTTGTAGGCAAACTCAATGAGAGGTAAATGATCATCCCAACTACCTTTAAAGTCCAATATATTATCTCATAGTATATCTTCGAGTGTTTAGATGGTACGTTCTACTTGTCCATCTGTTTGAGGGTGAAAAGCCGTACTTAGATTCTCTTGTGTCCCAAAATTTTTCTAAAAAGACTTCCAAAAATTGATAGTAAATTGAGCTCCTCAATATGATATAATAAAGATTGGTACTCAGTATAGTCGAACATTTCTTTGATATACAATTTGTCATACTCTTCAACTGTATAAGTCGTCCTAACCGGTAAGAAGTGTGCTGATTTGGTAAGCCTATCAACTGTCACCCATATGGAATCAAACTTTCAAGATGTACAAGGAAAAAAGTGACAAAATCCATGTTGATCATGTCCCACTTCCAAATAGGAAGATCTATACATTGCATATAACCCCCGGGATTGTGATGCTCTACTTTAACTTTTTGACAATTTGGACATTCGGCTATAAATTCTGCAATGTTCTTCTTTATGTCACCCAACCAATCCATTCCTTTCAAATCATGATACATTTTAGTTGACCCAAGGTGGATGGAATACCTTGAATGATGTGCCTCTATAATAATCCTCTCTTTTGGCCCATCTATATTAGGCACACATAATTTGTTTTGGGACTAAAGTAATTCTTCTTGCGTTAGCTTAAATAACTTTGTTGTGCCACATTGTACATCCTCCTTAGTTGTAATAGTATGGGATCTACATATTTCTTCTCTTTCACTTCAGCTACTAAAGAAGATTCTGCTATATTATGCGTAATAAGCCCTTCATCTGGAGTTTCAAGAAGGTGAGCTCCCAAATTTGCTAGTTTGTACAGATCTTTAGTCATCCCTTGTCTTTTTATGGATGGTTCCATGGTCTTCTGACTTAACAGAACTACTACCACATTTACTTTCCCTAATTGATAAAAGATATCAGTATTATAGTCTTTTAATAATTCAAGCCATCTTCGCTGCCTCAAATTTAGATCCTTCTAATTAAAGATATATTGCAAAATCTTGTGGTCGGTATATATGTCAACATAAATCCCATACAAGAAGTGACGCCATATCTTTAAGCCAAATATAACCGTTGCTAGTTCCAGATCATACGTTGGATACTTCTTCTCATGTGGCTAGAATTATCTTGAGGTATATGCTATGACTTTACTATGTTGCATCAATATACATCCTAAGACATTTCTTGAAGCATCACAATACACTGCGTACACCTTTGTGCCTTCTGGAAGCACCAATACGGGTGTAGAAGTCAACTTATTCTTCAAATCCTTGAAACTTCTTTCACATGCATCATTCCATTGAAACTTGGAAGCTTTGTATGTTAGCTTTGTTAAAGGTGCAGAAATTAAAGAAAGCCCTTCAACAAACCTCCTATAATAACATGCCAACCCTACGAAACTACGAACCTCCGTAGGCATTATAGGTTTTTCCCAGTTCTTCACGGCTTCTATCTTTTGAGTATCAACCATTATCCCTTCATCAGATACAATATTACCCAAAAATTCCATAGATTTTAACCTAAACTCACATTTAGAGAACTTCACATATCGCTTACAATCACGAAGAATCGATAACACCTGCTGTAAGTGACTGGCATGATCCTCTTTTAATCTTGAATAAACAAAAATATCATCTATAAAAACTATCACGAACACATTTAAGAATGGGTTGAACATCCTATTCATCAAATCTATAAAAGTTGTGGGCACATTAGATAATCCAAAGGACATGACTAGAAACTCATAATGACCATACTGTGTTCCAAAAGCTGTCTTGGGGATATCATTCTCTTTGACCCTCACTTGGTGGTAACCTGACCTCAAATCAGTCTTTGAAAAGCACTTGGATCCTTGCAACTAGTCGAATAAGTCATCAATTCTTAGAATGGGATATTTGTTCTTAATAGTCACCTTATTAAGTTTTCGGTAGTAAATACACATTCTTAATGATCCATATTTCTTACACACAAATTACATGGTGCACCCCAAGGGGACATACTACGCCTTATGAATCCCTTTTCTAGCAAGTCTTTTAATTTCTCTTTGAACTCCTGCAATTCTATTGGGGCCATTCTGTACAGAGGAATTGAGATTGGTTGAGTACCTGGAATTACATCAATACCAAACTCTACTTCTCGTTCTGGTGGCAAATTTGGAAGATCTGTAGGAAATACATTAGGAAATTCATTTACCACTAGAATAGTTTGAATAGTTGGTGGCTCCACATCTGTATCTCTCACTCTAATTCGATGATATATGCAACCCTTCGAAATCATCCTTTTTTCCTTAAAATAAGAAATAAATTTACCTCTTAGCACACAATATTACCCCTCCATTCAAGGACTACCTCTCTTGGAAAATGGAAATACATCCTCTTAGTTCGGCAATCTACTACGGCATAATAATAAGCCAACCAATCCATACATATTATAGCATCAAAATCTACCATTTCTAACTCAACCAGGTCTGCCATTGCATCTTGACCATAAGTAGTTATTATGCAACTTCGATACACTCTTCTAGCTATAATAGATTCACCAACCAGCATAGATACTTCAAATGGCTTAAATAGCAATTCTGGTATTCTTTTGAACTTCCCAGCAATAATGGAGTGAAATATGATAATATAGAACTCAGATAAATTAATGTATATACATCACATGAAAATATGGACAATGTACCTGTAACCACATCTAAAGAAGCCTCTAAATTTTATCGATCCGCTAACGCATATGTATAATTATGAACTCCACTAGAGCTAGATGCTCTTTTAGTACCTTTACCATGTCCCATAGGATATATACCTCTACCTAAATGAGGCACCAATGATGATGAGGCAATGGCTGATCTAGCAGGTCATACCATACCACCCATGCCTATTTTTAGGCATTCTCTCATTATATGCCCTGACGTACTACACCAAAAGCAGGCATTTGTCCAAAACTTACATGCACGTAAATAGTACTTTCCACATTGTTTACATAGCTATCAAGGATGCCTTAATTGGATCATACTCCCTTGCTCTTGATACTGCATTATTCGTGAACTCTGACTCTCACTTCTTTGTCCAAACTGGTTGCCTTTGGACCCTTACACTATGGTGGAGTACTAGACATAGGATGAAAAGATAATGGCCTAGGCAATCTATTAGAAAACGAGCCCTAAACTCACCTTGCGATCCCATGAATTGCCCTGTAGATCTGTCCCTCTTACATTACCCTCTTTCCAATTCTTGAGTTCTTTTTTTTTGCCTCTGATCCTTCATTTTTTGTACAAAAGATTGAATCCTTGCTATGTCCATGTCTTTGTTCAAAAAAGCAATAGTATAATCTCTGACCAGATATGGGTCCAATCTATCCACATATCGATGAACTATATCAACCATAGTAGCCACTACATTTGTAGCGTACCTAGCCAAAGAGTTAAATTGGATGTTGTACTCCCTCACACACATATTCCCTTGGCGAAGATTTAGGAACTGATCTAGACGGGCCTCATGAATCTCAAATAGAATATAATGATCATGAAATGCCTCTTTTGAAATTTTTCCAAGTAGCTGAAGGTGCATCGATACCCCTAGATTGTTTCCAGTCTTTATACCAAAATATAGCCTCCCCTTGGAATCTATTAGCTTCTAGCTCAACTGTCTCTTTACCCGATACATGCATGACATCTAGAGCCCTTTGGATTTTACCAATAAAGTCCTATGGGTCTTCATTAATATCTTATCCGGTGAATGTGGGAGGATCCAATTAAAGAAAATCGTATGTCTGAAAGCTAACTACCTTATCAGCACCACTAGAACCTGTGATTGGAATAGTTTGTCCTTGAACTTTTCCAGCAACTATATGAGCCAACAATTACACCGCACTCCTTAGATCTTTATCAGTAGCATTAATAGGTGTTTCTGAGGATGCGGTTCTTCACCTCCTTAGTTCTTTTGGAGATGGAGGAGTAGAAGAAGTTTGTGATACAAACTCAGCTTGAGCCTCAGTTTGAATAGCTTGTCTAGGTGGTGACTTTTTGGTCACATCTCCGGCAACCACATCTACTCGCTTACCTATATTTTTACTCTTTCTTGTAACCTGCATCTTTACTATAATGAGAGGAAAAAAATAGGTTCAATGGTTAAATATGACTTCACCTAAGACTTGGGCTCTATTGCACGATCTAAGATGTGAAAAAAAAACAACCCCTAAATGCCCTTAGCATCTTAGTTATAGATGGGGTGCACAACACACCCATAAGCAAGACTCTACGTAGACACGACTTTGTAAACTCCCTAGGACGTCCTGCTCTGATACCACTTTTCTCACTCCTCAAATTCTATTAGGGCGGACAGGCACCCGTAACCGTAAAGGACCAAGAGAACCAATCCATAACCTTGTACTTCTCATGCATATAACTATGACAACCAAAGGTTCAAACACATATGATATTATACATCGATGAGATTATCTACATTGGCAAGAACAAAATTATATATACAACACTTGGCGGTTAGGGCCACAAGACATAAAAGACAAGACACTACCATGTTTAACTTTACATTAGTCTACAAAGCCTCTAAAAGATACATAGACTTAGCTAGGGTCGAGATAAATCCCTTCCCTACTTTTGACTACTTCATAATACCAAAACATATGGAATAAACTCGAGAAGCCCCAAATCAACCTGAGGCTCACCAATAGTAACTAAATAGCCTGTGCCTCTACAACAAGGTGTATCTAAAGCACCTGTGCCTACAACATAAAATTTAGGTCCCCCTTGAGGGACGCCAGTATGAAAATATGTACTAAATATGTTAGGTTAAAGGTAACAACACATGATACAAGAGCTCAATAGAAATCAGATACCTATGAATACATAGTTCTAGTAGACCAACTTTATATATTTGTACGATCTGGTACATTACATTCCTTTGTTTATTTTACCTTTATTACTTCATAATCTTTGTAAGTTATACAATATAAATGACCGGCTAATCAACAATAAATAGACAAATTAGGATCGGCCCATGCTAGGCCTACGCTCTTGAGCTATCACCCACAAATAACTATTAGGATCAGCCAATGCTAGGCTTATGCCCTTTAGTTGCCACCCATATATAAAGGTATCTACATCGGCCCATGCTTGGCTTATGCCCCTTACCAACCACTCGTTTGACAGATTTGCATTACTTAGTTTGTTTAACCTTTGAGATTGCTACATTGGTGGTAATAATGTTATGGTACCTTAAAACAGTAATCAACCAATAAGAGACATATAAATGGGAACTTAATAGAATAAAAATGAGGTAGGGAGCTGTTGGCACAAAAATGAAGTGTTTAGGAGCTGAAAATAACACATGGGTCTTATTTGAGTAAATGAAAAACTTCTGAAATTCTCTAGTGAAAATAGATGTGCAGGTTTAATAATAAGCATATGTTGAGGTGTTTTAACATATTAGAGAGTGGAAACAAGGTCATTGACTACATGGGAGATAATACGCTGCCATTATGTATCACTTGTTATAGGATAACCTTGGAAGGTTAATTGATAGACGAAATGTCCGATTTTATGCCAAAGAGTGCAAAATAGAGTATGCCTTACATACCTGATTATATAACTCTGAAACTAAACAAACTTTACTTCTCACCTTTTAGATTACTTATATATAATAGAAGATATGGTAAACTAGTATTAGTAACCAACTAACACGTTTGGCCTATTTAACTTCACCAAAATAGTAACCGGGCAATAAGCTCTTAATATATCAATTAAAGGTGTTATTTTAACTCTCTTCTCTTCCAATTACACCCACTTACCATACATGTCCTTATAAGGTTTAACAAAACCACCTTGGCTTCATTACACATTCCAACAATATGAAAAATAGACTGGGCAGTAAACAAATAAAATAATTAATTTAGTGGTGTACCACTATACCTTTCTTTTATTTTTCATTACAAACTAATCACACCTTTCTCCAATATCAACCTAGAAGACCATATCATATACATACAAAACAGTCCATAAAACAGTCTCAAATACCTTTTATTGTAGCAATCACTTATTGAACTCATCATCTCTTAAGTTCTAAATAACAACACATTCGTAATTCTCTCTCAAATTCATATATAAGGATAAGAAAATGGAGCAGTCACCTTACCTTATTTCTGCAACTTATACTTAAAGTTGAACTCCTCAAGAACTTCAACTTTCACTTTCCTTCACACTTTAAACCAAATAAGAAAATAACAAAGAAAAATCGATCAAGTAGCTATTCTATATCCTACCATGTATTTATAATTAGGCACCTATAGCATGTTTTCCTAATCCTCCATCAGATAATTAAGCTAAGCATTTAGTGTTTTCACTTAGCTTAGCTTGCATAGATGAGGGTTTCTTCAAGAACCCTAGTAGCTTGCAAATATGAGGGTTTCTTCAAGAACCCTAGAAGGAATTTTAGGGTTGTTGTTGTTATCCTTTTTAAGAAAGGCAGAAAGCTGAAATTAAAAAGGGAATATTTTGGTTAAAATGCGAAAAATGGCCAGCTATATTGATCTTATATTGACTTATTATTGACTTCATTTCCAACCACAAATTAGTCAAGTAGGTGATGCACCTACTTAAGGGTTCAAGCTACTCAAAATTTCAAAGTAGATGATGCACCTACTTGCTTAAATTCTTATTTTAGGCTCAATTAACTTAGGCCTTTGACAAATTTAAGTGTTGGTCCATTTCTTCATTTTCTTCCTCTTTTCTTCAATTTGGCCTAAATAAGTACATTAGTTTAGGCCTAAATCTGGTCCATAGCCATGGGTCCATTAATTTTGTCCAAAAATCTTAAGTAGGTGACTCACCTACTAGCTTAATTAAGTGAAGCAAGCACCTCAATATTTCATTCCATTTCCAGCTCTTAATTCCTTTAATCTAACTTTCAACTTGGACACACTTGATCACTTTAAACTTTAGATCCAAATACCAGCTTATAATCCTATGTTTAAATAGTTGTATCGATGTTAACTTGCTCGTGGCACATAAAAAGGTACGACCAGCATCTATATTTCATCTACACCAGTAATACTTGCATAACAAATCTTATTCGTTACCTCACAAGGCTATACCAAATTACCTATAAATAGGGAAAGTACATGCAATGTATGGGGTGTCATAGTTACTTTATGGCTTATTTAATGGTGGTGTGTTTTTCCTAGATAGTGATATTTGGTCCTATAGAGATATTACTTCTTTCTTGATATTACGTTTGACCTATATAGATGCTATTCCCTCTTAGACTTAATATTTGGCTCATAAAGATGATATTTACTCTAAGACATAACGTTGGGTCCTTAGAGATGATATTCCACTAATGTATGATTATTCTACCAATAGAGATGATATTTTTCTAAGATATGACAATTGGCTGTGAGAGGCAATTCTCCTTATAAGTTATGTCGTATGACCTATTGACCAGAGATATCTTATATATGAGTACATGCTTATTGATATTATGCCTTCTGGATATGAAATACTTCCTATATGAGATATGATTACATGCTCATTGATATTATGCCTCATATATGCGAGATACCTCCTATGTGATAGATAATTTCATGCTTTTTGATATTATCCATTCTATATGTATAATGCCTCTTATGTGACATATGATTTCATGCTTATTGATATTATACCTCCTATATGCTAGATGCCTTTTATATGTAAGATGATTAGAGATATGATATGACTTTTAAATATTATTATTGATATACATTTGGATATGTATATGGGTCAAAGGCCATGATTATGATGTGATTATTCTGGGCATATTATTGGGCCGAGGGCTGTGTTATGATATTATTGGATATCCAACAAGTGTTTATCATTATAAAGGATATAATTATAGTTTATGAATATACATATATATGTTGGTATATATATCTCTTCGATATGGGATAGAGGTAGATACAATATGATCCTTATTATTCCATTGATTGAATATTAGTGATGGCACACATAAATTTTGTACATTCATGATTATTGCATTGGTAATTGATGTGATTCTAGTTCAAATACGATCTTATGTTTGTTCTTCCTAATTAATGATTAAGATATGGGGTAGCTAGTTATCTATTAGGTGACTATATCACTTGATGACTTAGTTTAGAAAGTCGATTAGTTGTTAAATAAGAAATGTGTATCAATGAGACTAGAAAATAAGAGATGTTAGTGATAGGAGATGACTTGATAACAATAATAAATAATTGGAAAATGATGGTTGTTTAATGAGTGGTGTTAGTTAATAAAAGATGGTTAGCTGATAAATGGTAATGTGTCGGCTAATAATGATTAATGATTATTGGTTGATTAGTTGATAATGTTGATTAGTGAATAAATAGTGACTATAATCTAGTTATTAATCTTGACTAGATGTTGGGTATTCACTACTTAATAATAATGGTTAGTTGTTGTCCCATGAATTATGATTATGTGACGGATAATATCTAGGCTTATAATTAGAGGTCATGTGAAGACTAGTGAACTAGTGGTTTAATGATAAAAAGCATTGGTTAGCTAATATCAAATAGTTGGGTGATATTGAGAAGTTAGATATTTTTATGATGATACAATTATGATTATGAATATATTAACACGCTTGTAGTTTTACCCTCCTTTTTTCCATGTTTTGAGCTCATGCACTTATTAAATGTCTATAAATATATGTGTATTGATATTTGTGATTTTATTGATACCCGAAAAGGCCAAAGAATACTATGATGATATTGATACCCAGCAAGGCCAGAAAATATTATGATGATACATTGATATCCAGCAAGGCTAGAGGATATTGTGATTATATATTGATACCCAACAAGATCGGAGGATATTATGATGATATATATTAGTAACCGATAAAGCTGGAGAATATTGTAATGATATATTGATACCTGGGATGGCCGTATGATACTGTGATGATACTAATGCCCGGTAAGGCTGAAAAATACTATGATATTGTATTTATACCCATCAAGGCCAGAGGTTGATTACACTAATGACGCTCATGATGATTGCAATTATGATAAATGTAGTTATGATGATTATATTATGATATTGATTGTATTCCTTAAGTTTATTTCTGTATGCACACCGCCTATCACCAGTATGCACCTATGTCTACCAGCAGGTATAAGATGGTTGCATAGATATGGGTGAAGAGTATTCCTGGTGTTGTTATATGACTAATTGAACCTTCCAAGCTTGGGGTAATTTAGGTATGCATAACCACAACTAGGTATTTGGTTCTCCAGTGTAGCCGATAATTCACGCTGTTATTGATATTGTTGTTATCATTGTTATAATCATTATTATGGATATCTTATGAAAGATTGGTCTTTGATCCACTATCAAGATCTGAGAAATGTATATGGCTTCTTTTATTTTATGATGACATTATTGTACACAATTATTTTCTGTCTAGCCATGTGGATTAGAACCCTAAGCATGATAGTATTAGATCCTAGTAGTATTACAATGAGATATTAAAATGAGGGTGTTATGATCTAGGTTATGCTTTGTGATGAACTCATTTTATATGTACATATATCTAGCTATATGAAGTTAAAATACTACTATATATTCCTTTCTTCATTTGTACATATTGTATATTATTCTTGGCTTTATATATTGCTCTATCTCACTCTCTATATAGATACCTTCTTCACTCTTCATTTATTTATTGCCCTAGGATATTTGGTATAGTATTGAAGTCTATTGATAGTGTATGGAAAAGAATAGTTCACCTTGATACTTACTTAGTTTTACTATGTTAGACTATTGGACATGGGCAGGAAAATTGACCCTTATGATTCTCATTAACTTGATATATGATTTTTGGACTCTTGGATGTAGATTTCATTCGATTTATATGCTATATATATCTTTTATATTAGAGATCAATTGGCTGTTGCCTACTGAGTGCCATTATTTGGTACTTATTCTACACTTTTGCAGCCTGCAAATCATAGTATGGGTTATCACCATTGATTTATGCATTATGTAGAGCAACCATAGATCAGAGACTTAGAGTGATCTCTTTGAGTTCAGAGTATTACTTATCTCTATCTCCTATGTATTGTACTAGTATCTATGTTGTCTTTTGAGATAAGTTGTATCAGAGTATCTCTGTTTGACACTTCACTTCTGTACTCTTGATATATTAGAAGCTCTTATACTGATACCACAAGGTTTTGGGATTTCTATGTATTCAAATTTATCTCATTTATTCTGCATTCTTTTTCATATATTATTGGGTACTCCATTATTAGATAATTTGGATTATAAGTTGGCTTACCTATTCGTGGGTTATGGTAAGCACCATCATTACATGAGGAATTAGGTCGTGAAAAATTGGTATTAGAGATAAGGTTTCACCGATGTGTTAGTACAAGAGCTAAGTGTTAGTAAAGGTCTGTGGATTGTGTGGACACGTCTGTAACCTATCTTTGAAAGGCCACAAGGACATTTTAGGAAATTCACTATTTGTCTCCTTATCATATGTCTGGATTTCTATGAACCCCAGATATATTCTTTGACTCTATTCTATCAATAAAGGATGTTGCGATATTATCAACATATGCAAACGAGACTTCAACACACGTTTTTAGAGTTTCAGTGTAGCATCAAACTAGAGAGTCAGATATGGATATCGAATATCTTCAGTGGCAGCCAAAATGGGATTTGGACCAGCTTAGGTTCCAGTTGAGCTGTTGACTACTTCAGCCTTTGAGGTCAGCATTGTGAATTTGAGTCATATTTTATATCACTCTTAACTATGGATGACATTTAATTCATCAAGCAGTCGTTAGATTAGAGTTGAGTCTACTAGTTTTCATCAGGGTTCTTCACTAGGTTTTAGTATGAGATTGGATTCTCATGTAGTCCAGGCATTTTCCTACGCTACATCCTTCTGAGCCAGACATTGGTTCATGGATCTATTCGAGGGTTAGTATTTTCACCTTGTCTGGAATCAAAGCACTTGATAGTAATCAAATCCTTCTTCCCTTAAGTTATTTATTATGTGAGGACAATAGATATCATATGTGTTGAGTCTTATAGAAATAATGACAAGAGGTATACTATTAGTACAGTACTATTGGTATTTTATCCGAAAGTAAGGATCCTTCTGGTAGAGTTTTTATTTACCTGTATCCTATCAGCTCGACGTGGACAACATTCCATACTATGAGTAGTTCTTACATTAGTCTTGATGATCATATTAGAAAGAGTCCCTAACAGACTTGTGGAGTGTGGTATGGTTCTTTGGGCCATGATTACTATTTTAGAATATGATGGACAGTATCTTGAAGTGTTCCAAGATTATGGTTTAATTGTGTTGTGATGAGACACAGGTTTAATAAATGCCCTAGATATGTGATGGATGATAAGCGAGAGTTATCACTTACTTCCCGCTAGCCTAGACTTTCTGAGATAGGCTGTGATTTTAGAAGTACGGACATAATTCTGTGGATTTCACTCAGAGTTAGTTGGCTAACCATTTCGGCTCAGTTTGTGTTCTTTCCATGTTAGTGCTTCAGAAGTTTGCTTTGACTTTAGAGAAACCACTACTTGTCTAGAGAGTGTCTCCGACATGGGATTCTCCGTCATTTAGCTCATTCATATCATCCTCATGATGTCATGGCATATTTATTTAGAGATAGTGTGTGTGTGGCACCTCAGTTGATGATTCAGTCGATCGATACGAGTTGGACTCGTTAAGATTAATTTTTTCCCGTACTCTTCAGGCATGTGATTGCAGATTTCACCACGATTAGTGTACTTTTATTCCTTACATTTATCTCTTATTATGTGTATTGGGGTTTTCATACCCATTGATGATTATATGCCTTGATAAATCGATATCGGTCATTATGTGACTTATTATTTAATTCATGATTATGTTATTACTTCGTGATTTATTTCTTTTAGTAGTGAATCGATTAGATCTATATTGATATTTTCCCCTATGGGTGTGGTTTCTGGGTTCAATTTGTGATGAGCAGTGATTTTACCATTCATTCGCACTAATTATTAATGCACATTATCCTATTTTGAATGAATAAAATGAGACATAATTGTAATTAAATTCTCTAATATCCCCTCTTTGAAGGCATAGAGTTGATGAAATCAAAAGATATGGAAAGGAGCTTAAAATGGTCAAATAGAAGCAAGAAAATACAGCTAAAGACTTAGATCAAAGTGCCTCAGGTACCACAGTCGTGGTATGCTGATTGTAATTGTGTAGTCAAGACAAAGTCTATAAATTGCAATCACGTAGCCACGATCACGGTCAAACCGGAGGGAACATGGTCAGCGGGATTATGCCCAGGGTTAGATTTGTAAAGCAACATGATGAATTCCAAACCATATATAGGCAAAAACCCTGTCTTCTTAGAACATTGCTTACCTCATAAGATATTTTGAATTGAAAGATTGAAACCCTAATTGGGCAAGTGTGTAACTAATTTTTGAGGCTTGATTTCTTAGCATTTTTTTGAAGAATGAATGCTTTGCTTAATCCTTATGGTATATCTTTCTTTACTTTATTCATAAGTAGCTAAGTAATTTATTCCTGGGATTATGTTGAACTAGAGTGCAATTCTTTTTGGGTATTGTTGTGTTTGCATGATTGTTGTTATTGGGTAAGGATTTCACCATTGCTTGAGCTTATGAGTTGGAATTTGATGGGTGAAATCCCCAAAT